>NC_064758.1:3503646-3673646 GCF_011397635.1 Epinephelus fuscoguttatus | reverse complement strand
ATCTGGCACCTTATTTAAACTGCTCTGGCCTGCCTACTGTTGCTACTTCCTCTGCAAGCTGTTTTGCAACCCGCCTCCCCCCCAGCTCCTCCTCTTCATGTAGAGTTTGACTTACTAATGTCATTTCTGTTTGTCACTGATTCTTGCTGTGTTCTTTTCCCGGGGGGTCTTTGCTGCTGCTCTCTCTGCCTCAGGCTTTCCTCATATGCATGTGAAAGGGAAGAGAGGTGTGCTCTCTCCACCTTAGGCTTTCTGCATAGGCTTAGGAAAGGCAGAGAGGCCCTAACAGAGCCATACTGTCAAATATAATACTGCAAAAGGAAATAAAGTTTTCTTTGACTAAAGTGGTCCTGACTGAACTTTCTTTAACTAGGTGAAGATAAGTATTGTCAGTGTATTGCTGACAGTAGATGGCGGTCGGTACACTCCCACTTTGGAGAAGCAGACAACAGTGCCAGGGCACAAAAGCAATGTAGCCTACAACTGCAGAGTGGTACATGAGCAACTGTGGGCGGGGTCAGCAGTAATTTACATTTTAGCCACCTAAAAAAAGAGCCACCTGAAACAATCGATATCACCTTAAAGTGCAGATGAAACACATAACACTATGGCTGTGGTTTGTTTGAATTTCATCAAAGGCAGTCAAAATTGATATCCACTTTGGGTTGCAAGAAAACTAGATTGTATTTCACTGTTTTTGCAGCCGGGTAAAGCCATCTTTCAACAAACCAGCATGTTTAGTACTTTTTCCAGCTGGAGCAGGGCACATAGTGGATTGACAACTTTGGCCACGATGCTGGCTGGTTTGGGTTGCGCTTCTCCCTCCTCCACTCTGATGGCCACTGGACCTGCTGCTGTTGCTGCTGCTTGCAGAAGTTATGAAGTTGTGTTTTTCATTTTGGGACAAACTGGTTTGATGCACGGCTTGCCATCTTTTCTTCTCTTTTTCATGTCCCACTTTGGAGAAGCAGATGACAGTGGCACAGGGCACAAAAGCAATGTAGCCTACAACTGCAGAGGCAGTGGTACATGAGCAACTGTGGGCGAGGTCAGCAGTAATTTACATTTTAGCCACCTAAAAAAAGAGCTAAAAATCTAGTTGGTGATGTCATTGTTTTGGTTTGTCTCTGTTGTCCACTTGTTCTTCTACATACTATCATACATTAATATATACTTAGAACATATGCTACCACAATTACTGTTATTATTATATTATTACTAAAATTAATGTTACTGTAGCTACTGTCATTTCTGCTTGCCCTGCTTTTCTCTCTGTCTCTGTCTCTTTATGTATCATTTTGTCATATGGATTACTGTAAATTTATTATGTTGATCTATTCTGTACACATGACATTTATTGCACATCTGTTCATTCTGGAAGAGGGATCCCTCCTCAGTTGCTCTTCCTGAGGTTTCTATCATTTTTTTCCCCGTTAAAGAGGTTTTCGTGGGAGTTTTTCCTTATCCGCTGTGAGGGTCAAAAGGACAGAGGGATGTCGTATGCTGTAAAGCCCTGTGAGGCAAATTGTGATTTGTGATATTGGCCTTATAAATAAAATTGAATTGAATTGAACTGAGTTGTTATTTCAGGCAGGACTTGATGTCAAGCTCAGCTCACATCCCAGCTATGTCAGCTGATCTCAGGCAGCCAAATCTACTGATGGATCAGCTGATTCATGGTAGGGAGTGAGCTGACAGATCACATGATAACCTCTCTATGCAACAAATTGGCAAAGCTCATTTAGGGTGCCCTATTTAAACTGCTTTGTCCTGTCTGCTGTTGCTGCTTCCTCCGCAAGCTGCTGTGCAACCTGCCTCAACCCCAGCTCTTCTTTTTTATGTTGTGTCTGACTTATCAATGTCATTTCTGTTTGTCATTGATGCTTGCTCTATTCTGCTCTCCCTGCCTTAGGCTTTCCATGTAGGTGCATGGAAGGGCAGGGCGTTGTGCTCTCTCTGCCTTAAAGCTTTCCACATAGGCACATGGAAGGGTGAAGAGATGTGCCCTCTCCGCCGTAGGCTTTCTGGGTAGGCCTGAGGAAAGGCAGAGAGGCCCCAGAACAGAGCCATACCACCAAATGTAATACTGCAAATGGAAATAAAATTCTATTTGATTAAAGTGTTTCTGACTGAATTCCAATATTAGGGTGAAGGGAAAATTATCCTGGTCACAAAGTGAGAAAAAAACAACAACACAAGAATGAAATGCAGTAACGGTAATCAGGTAAAGTTCTGTCTGTGTCTCCTCTCCAAGGTTGATGTCAGCAAGCATTGTTGTAGCTTGCAGTACATGACTGATGATTAAATTAATATTGAATTTAAATTGTTGATTAGTTGGGCATACTGTACTGGGCAATATGAATAGACATCTCTCATATGAATAATAACCATCATGTATTCAGCCAAACCTTAGTGTAAACAGTATTTTATTTGGAAATGTATAAAGGGAAATTTGGGTAAAAATGTTGTATTGAATAAATATTAATAGTTTTGTACCTCATTCTGTTCTGTATAGGTCTACTTTTTCTTTGATCGACAGATGGAGCAAACTGTATTTAAGGAGGTAGGATTGTAGTGGGAGGACTGGGGTTTTTTGTGTGAGTGGCAAATGGTTCACATAGCTCATGGGTCAGGTAGGAGGGCCTCTTATCAGAATTTTGCTTAGGGTGCCAGGGAGGTCAGGACCGGCTCTGCTTCGTCACACGGTTTTATATTATGCTGTTGCAGTTTTTCAACCTCAGGTAGCTCTCTCTTTTTTTCACTGCTTTGCATCCCTGACAAAGGCACATTCACAGAAAACAAAATCATTACTATTAGAAAAAATAAGGTTGGGGCATAAAACTTCATCCACATCACACATCAAGTTGTATTGAGTTAGGCAGCACATTGGAAAGGCAGCTGGCAAAGTAGTGTAACAATATAGGAACTAGTGTTCAAAGTTCCACTAAAAGTGTTATTAGTGTTCGAAGTGAGGGTAAACCAGAGAACATTCATTCAGTGTGGTACACAAGTGTATAAAGTGTTGTGTTTTCAGTGATGGTACTTTAAGAGTCACTGTTAGTGTGTAATTCAGAAAAAATAATATAAATGGGTTTGTTACTTTTGTCTTGATTTTGGCAGACAAACACAGCATAGTCCCCTGATTTTTTATCAAGGTTATGATGTAACGTCATCTGCAGGTGAGTGGCACTCCTTCTATCTTGTGTGTGTGTGTTTGAAAGAGAGAGCAAAAGAGAGCCAGAGAGAGAGAGGGGAAGAGAAGGTGGACTGCTGCATGCAGTGTCTCTGTCAGTTATTAATAGCTTAATCAGAATGCTTCTTCGTCACTTTTTGACTAGGGCTGTACCTGATGCAGAATTATGTCAGTCAAATCAGATTTGCCGATTTGTTTTGTTTTGGGGGTTTTTCTGTGTTGTTTAGTCCACTCGTGGAAAGTTAGCCAGTGTCAGTAGAAGGATTATTGCTATGTATGTGTATTTCCCTGTCGGATATACTAAGTCATTTTCACCTCAACCACATTTACCAGGCTAACTGATGAAATTAACGTGAAACAGCATTATATAATTGCAGTACAGTGCATCAACAGTTTTCAATAATCTCTTCTAATATTGTGCATATATCACCAAGTACCATTTTAGTTGTCAGATGGTTTTTGTGTGTAAAATGGCTGCAGGGAACACAAGTGTGCTGTCAGGCACACAGAGGGCACTGGAGACACTGTGGTACTCTGCTTCTCACCCAGCACATCTTAACTACCTGCACATATGGACTGCATAAATCAGCAAAGATGTCAGGGTGCAATTCTTTTTATTGACATCTGACCTTTAAAAAAATGTCAGGTAGTGTCCTGTTTGATGAACTGAGCAGCATCATGTTCCCACTTCTCTTTAGTTTGTGACCTCACGGCCCACCAAACAATAGGCTTTCTAACCTCAAGCTCACCTACAACCACCTCCATTTCTGTGTCAGGAATATCCGTTTTCTTGCTATTCCTCTCAGTCATCACCATGATTTACCATAAAGAACTACTGATCAGCCAGTTCATGTCTATGCATCAGCATTAATTAGGTGCTTTGCCTTGACCATTTATGGTTGAATGTGGGCGTGTAGAGGGCAGGATATGAAGCTGGTCCACATGCAGACAATTCCAAGTTGATTTGAGATTTATAAAAGGAAATGTGTACTGGCAGGTGTACACATGGTTTTATAAATCAGATTTATTTTTGGCATACGGACATTTCCTCATTTGTACGTACACAAACATGTAGTGTGGATTTTCCCAGAGTTTTATACATTAAGCCCCTGCTCTTTTTAGCATGCACTGTTGTTACTTTTGACGATACTGATATTCAGTTCTTAAAATGGACAGTCTCAACCACTGCTGAACAATATTTCACTGCATGCCTTAAATTCAGTGACTGCCCATAAATCGTTTCCAGGTAACTAATTGGTTCACCATTATACCCAAATGTGGGCTTTTTCCTTATGTGGAAACAGAATGAAGCTAAATGCTCCCACTTTTTTTTATACCACCTCTCTCACCAGCACCACCAACTTCATTTCCCTCCAGGACCACCCTTACTACTAACCCAAACTAAATTGTAACATTTAATGATTTCAGGCCTGCAGGCTAGGGTTAAGTCAGGGGATGGAGTCAAAAAGAAGCTGTTTGCTCAAGCACTGGGAAGTTGGCCTGTTGAAGGATGTCAGGTCAAACAGCAGCTTACGGTATTAATAGCTGCTTCTCCTCACCATAATGACATGTAAATAAACAGAGAGATGGGTCTCAGCTGGAGGCTGACAGACAGAGCACCTCTGCAAACAGCACACAGCTAAGTCCTGAATGCATCACAGAAAGACAGTAACATGCCTACAAACATACAGACAGTGCTGTGGGAATATCTGTTTGTTCTGTGGAGAATACTTCCTTTGCAATATATTTACCACTCAGCAGCAAGCTATAATAAACAATGTAAAATACAACAGTATTATTAGAGCTGTAAAATAGGCAATGTGGTCCTGCATCAGCAAAGGAAACAACTAGTTAAGATAAGATAAGATAAGATAAGATAAGATAAGATAAGATATACTTCAAGTATCACAGCAGCACAAGACAAAAAGACATTAAATAGAATAAAAGAGAAAAAAAGATTGATAAATAAAAGATAAAATAAAAATAAAATTGCTATATCAAGATGAATAAAGTGACTAAAAATGGCAGACAAAGTGCTGAATAAAATAAAGTGTCAAATTGGTAGATTAAAGGACAACTTCGGTATTTTTCAATGTGGGCTCTATTTCCCCATGTGTATGTGTGCGTATGATTCATGGGTACCAGTCGTTCTAAAATTGGTTCAGTATTGAGCCGCGAAACGAGCTAAAACGGTAATGGGGGCAAATGCGTCCGTATAAAAGTGCTTTTTCGCCACTGACCGGTTCAGATCGCCAGTGCTATCTCTGTAAATAGCATATGGTAGCGGCCCTGGGGCAGTGGTGAGTGTGAATGAGTGGAGTCAGCTGTCAGTCAGTGTTGGAGCAGAGAGGCGGAAGGTGTCCCCGCTTGGTATTGTAAATGAGGATGTGTATGAAGTGTGTGTTTTTTCGCCACTGACCGGTTCAGATCGCCAGTGTTATCTCTGTAAATAGTATACTAACTTAGCCTTTCCCTTACCTCTGGGCTGTGTGATGTCACGAGCTTTGCTCCACTGTGTCTGTAGCTCTCTCTACTCGTGGGACAGCCGTTTTCTTGAGGAAGAGGTCTTTCGGGATTGGATGTCTTCTCTTCTTCGGCTGGCAGTAGTCATCTTAGGAGAAGTGAGCACTGCAGACCCGATGGTCTGCAAGGCGCAGTGTCTGGAGAGGAGTGTTAACATCCATTTGTAGCACAACTAACAACAACTTCAGCATCTCGCCGTCTGACAAAGGCAGCCTATGAAAGCTGTACGGGGTGTTGCACAACATCCTGTTCTTGCGTTTGGGAAAAAGGCCCGTTTATTTGAGCACTCCAAAAACTCCGGTAACACTCCAGGGGTAGCACGTAAAAGACTCTGTCCTCTGACTCTTCTAGCGTAACACACACTTCACATACACATACTCATTTACATTACCAAGCGGGGACGCCTTCCGCCTTTCTGCTCCAACGCTGACTGACAGCTGACTCCACTCATTCACACTCACCACTGCCCCAGGGCCGCTACCATATGCTATTTACAGAGATAGCACCGGCGATCTGAACCGGTCAGTGGCGTAAAAAAGCACTTTTTTTTGTACGAAATATGGCTTACATCATCTAGGGTCATGTTTCGGTCAATGCACAATATTTGCCCCCTTTATTGCTTAAAGGGGGCATGGCTTATTACATAAATCTAAATTTCAAGATATTTCATATTCTATACTTCAAAAAATGAAATAACTGCACTGCAACCTATAGTCAATTCATATTTCCGTCACTCTATATTTTCAAGAATATGCTTAATTAATCAACACCTATATCCCCAAAAATCATCATCTAAATGCAACCACAATTGACACAGACATTTTTTGGATACTAGATGTCACAAGTTTAATTGGTGTTCAGACATCTATGACTTGTTGCCAAAGAACACTGCAATTTTGATGGAATCAGGTACTTTGCAGATCCAACCATTCTGGGACACTGTAGGTCCAGAAAAGGCAAATGCAGTATCTGCACTCGGTGCATTCTCTGTTGCTGACAATACTGGAAGGTCTGCAAGAACTCACACGACACGACTTTCAAAATCTGCCGATCATTGTACAACTTGCTGTCTTGTAATTGGCAGTCTTGAAGTCATTGTGGTTTTCACACTACATGACTGACCAGCAACAAAGGGGTCACACACTATAAGATCCCTCACCAGGAGTAATCTTCTTCCTATTACTCAAAAGGATTCACAATAAGAAACACTGGAAGCTGAGATGGCACATTTTGACAAGTATAAGGCAGAGAGTAACAAGCTACCACCTGCAGAGGATGCACAGAAACAGCTTACTGATAGGGGAGCTACAATCCTGCTCACCATTATTGGCACCCATGAAGCTAAGTACGTAATGTGGAATATCTCCTGAAGAAAATTAATCAATCAAGTGAAACAACTTTTTTCTATAGAGAACTCGTGTTGATACAAAAGAGCAAATGATAAACAACAATTTAAAACAATAAACAATGGGATGAAAAAACAGAAACATTTACAGCTTGCTGTGACACTGGTATTGGCACCCTTTGCTGTAAATCAGTATGGAAACACATTATGACTCACCTGTGGTAAATCACAAATGAGAATCACCTGTGATAAATTGTCTGTGCCCATGTGACATTAATTAGCC
Organism: Epinephelus fuscoguttatus; assembly: GCF_011397635.1. Classification (NCBI taxonomy): domain Eukaryota; kingdom Metazoa; phylum Chordata; class Actinopteri; order Perciformes; family Serranidae; genus Epinephelus; species Epinephelus fuscoguttatus. The sequence continues at coordinate 3,666,302 of NC_064758.1, read as the reverse complement.
AATGAATGATGACTTCCGTGTTTTGAAAAGCCACCTGTTATTCCCTGTTCCTTTGTCACAATGGTGAAGACAAAGGAGCTGTCTGAGGACATCAGAAGTGCTATTATTAGCAAACACAAGACCTCCAAAGGGTGTAAGGCCATCTCCAAAGACCTTGGTATCCCTGTTTCAACAGTGCGTAATGTTATTAAAAAGTTTGCCAAGCATGGAACTGTCAAGAACCTCCCTTAACGTGGGGGGAAGAGAAAAATTGATGAGAGAAGTCTTCGAAGGTTGGTGCGAATGGTGGAAAAAACACCATGTCAAACATCCAAGGACCTGAAGGCCAACCTGGAACAGTCTGGGGTCATGGTTTCAACAAGTATCATACGCCGCACACTGAACCAAGCAGGGCTTTATAGGCGAAGGCCAAGGAAGACACCATTGCTGAGGAAAAGACATAAAAAGGAATGAATGATAGTTGCCAAAGAGCACCTGGACAAACCACAAGGCTTCTGGGAAAATGTTCTGTGGACAGATGAAACAAAAATAGTGGGTTTTGGCAATGCACACCAACAGTTTGTTTACAGACAGCGCAGTGAAATCTATAAGGAAAAGAACACCCTACCAACAGTTAAGCATGGTGGAGGATCCATAATGCTGTGGGGCTGCTTTGCTGCATCTGGTACTGGAGGCCTTGACCGTATCACAGGAATCATGAAATCAGAAAATTACCAAGAGATTTTAGAGCGAAATGTCCTACCCAGTGTAAGAAAACTTGGTTTGAGTCGAAAATCATGGGTCCTCCAGCAAGACAAAGACCCAAAGCACACATCCAAAAGCACGCAGGAATGGTTGAAAAGGAAAAAATGGACTGTTTTAAAATGGTCAGCAATAAGTCCTGATCTCAATCCAACTGAAAATCTTTGGGGTGAGCTCAAATCTGCCATTGGGGAAAAGAACCCTGCAAACGTTCAAGAGCTTGAACAAACTGCAAAGGAAGAGTGAGAGAAAATACCAGCTGAGAAGTGCAAGAAGCTTCTAGATGGCTACAAGAAACGTTTGGAGGCTGTCATCGCTGCCAAAGGGTGTGCAACCAAATATTAAAGAGGGGTGCCGTTACTGTCGCACATGCTGTTTTTTTCCATTTCTCCTTTTAAATTACAATCTGTAAGTTGAAAAAACAATTTTCTTTGTTAAATTACTTTGGACCTCCAATTAAAAGATCCTGATATAAATTTGGTACATTTCCATTTCTTTCTGAAGATATTGCAAAGGTTATGCAAAAAATGAAGGGGTGCCAATAATGGTGAGCAGGACTGTACATGTGCAAACTCGAGTTTGGAGCCAGGCAAGCGTTCAGCAGCAGGTATCTTTGAATCCTCTGCAAAATGGCTAAAGGCTAGTTGAGTTACCAACACCTTAGATGAAAAAAGGATGAATGAAACAATGTACAAATTACATTTTTTTTGGTGATGTTTCTATCAGTTCTTTGTTTCAAGTCTCATTCAGCCAGGTCTCAGTTAGCATAGTCTAGCTCACCAGACCTTTCTCAAGAAAAGAAAGGTCTGGCTGCGCCAACTCTCACTTTAAGATTGGAGAAAAAAAACACCCCAGCTTTTTTTATTTCTTTCAACCAATCACAATCATTCTTGGTGGTGCCACAGCAATAGTGCGCTTGCAAAAATATTGCAGGGGGGAAACAGGTTTTGGTGTAACACGCCCACAAAAATATCGCCTACAGGACACGAACCATGGCAGAAAATGGCTACATCCCCGCAAGATCAAACACAGCAAAAATTAGTAAAGGACGTTTGTTGACTATGACAACCGGAGGTGGTAGGGCGGGACTTCAGCGGGTGGCTCGTTCCACCCAATGAGAGGCTGATCTATGCAGCAAACTTCCGCCCACTCAGACTACAGTTAGCATAATACAATCAAATCAACAAGTTTGTTGTTGTATATAATGTCATTAACAAGAGTGCAGGTGGCCACAGCTGTAGGAGCGGCTCCAGCAGAGACAGGAAACAGTGGGCGAAGGTGACTGGTGTTTGCTCCCAAACGACACCTGTCTGCAGTCGCATGCTGTCTACATGTTCTGTGAGTTATGATGTAAAGGTAGTGTAGTGTAATGTACTGATTTACTGAAGACATATACTGTACCTTTTAGTTGACCTTTAAAAGATATGTGTTGAAGCAATATAATCTGTGCAACTGACAAATTACACATATTTCATGTATTCTTATGACACACACACTCACTGAGCACTTAAGCATTGTGGTGGAGAAGTACCTAGGACTCACTGTGAATCATTTCTAAAAATAGCATGAGGATGGGTTCAGAAAACACTAGTGGAAAATTAGGGGAATTACAGCTTGTCCTGAGAATGACCCTAGTAAGAGGAGGCGGTCTTAGATCTAGGAAAAACATTACTCAGCAGAAATATGACACCATTATGGTGGGAAAAAAGTGACTCAGCAGAGGTGGGATATCATTACGATCAGAGCCAAGTGGGAAGGATTAAGGGAAAGAGATGACTCAGCAGAAATTCTACGATAAAAGAGCGAGCGCAAACAAAGAAACTTCAGTCTCGCTCCGGAGCTTGACTCATTGAGTTGTGATGTGTTTGTTGCCTGCGAGCACATTAAACTCAGTTGCATCTGATTCTACGTGTCTCCAGTGATTTTTTGACCTCTGAGTATTTGAGTTTTTGATATCTAATGGAAGACAAAGAAAGTCCGTTTGGGAGGGGAAGAGCGAGGTCGCGAGCTTTCTGACACGGCTCGAGACCTTGACTTTTTTGCTTCTACAGTAGTAAGAGCATTTCTGGTCCCAGCACCACAGCCCCGCACAGCCCAGGCAGTGGCCCATCCACACCGTCCCTGTTGTGGTCCATGGTGGTTGAAAAGGTGGACTGGGTCGTCTTGTACTTCACCAAGGGGATCCGGGAAAAGAGGCATGGATAGCATCTTTGAGTTCCTCGGCACAGGGGTCCAAGGGATGTAGGGGTCCGCCGACAACTCGGAGGGAGGAGGGAGCCGGCGGTCACTGGCGGTGTAGAAGTTTGTGGATGAGCTTCTACAGGGACAAAAGCTCAGATTTAAGGAAGGACAGTTTAACAGGAGCCATATTAGCGCCAACAACACTGCTAACAAGCATTAGCAGTCCAGTCTCTCAAGCAGAGAACCCACAACTGCAAGGGGTGAGTACTGTCCGTACACCCAACAGAGAGCTCCGCTTCTGAAACCACACAATCGGGAATATCAGAGTAAAATCCAGCAAAATTCTTGGCCCCAAACAACTCAGAGACTCTTTATCTGATGACATAGTTTCTCTAGATGGCATTGCTCTGGCCCCTGCCACTACCATAAGAAACCTCGGAGTAATATTTGATCAAGATTTGTCTTTTAATTCTCATTTAAAGCAAACCTCACGGACTGCATTTTTTCATCTGCGTAATATTGCGAAAATTAGGCCTATCCTGACCCGAAAAGATGCAGAAAAATTGGTCCACGCTTTTGTTACCTCAAGGCTGGATTACTGTAACTCTCTATTATCAGGTAGCTCTAGTAAGTCCTTAAAAACTCTCCAGCTAATTCAGAATGCAGCAGCACGTGTACTAACAGGAACTAATAAATGCGATCATATCTCTCCTGTTTTAGCTTCTCTGCACTGGCTCCCTGTAAAATCCAGAATTGAATTTAAAATCCTACTGTTAACTTATAAAGCTCTAAATGGTCAAGCTCGGTCATATCTTAGAGAGCTCATAGTGCCATATTATCCCACCAGAACACTGCGCTCTGAGAACGCAGGGTTACTCATGGTCCCTAAAGTCTCCAAAAGTAGATCAGGAGCCAGAGCCTTCAGCTATCAGGCTCCTCTCCTGTGGAATCATCTTCCTGTTACGGTCCGGGAGGCAGACACCGTCTCCACATTTAAGACTAGACTTAAGACTTTCCTCTTTGATAAAGCTTATAGTTAGGGCTGGCTCAGGCTTGCCCTGTACCAGCCCCTAGTTAGGCTGACTTAGGCCTAGTCTGCTGGAGGACCCCCTATAATACACCGGGCCCCTTCTCTCCTTCTCTCTCTCTCTCTCTCTCTCTCTTGTATCCTATTACTGCATCTAGCTAACCCGGCCATTCTGGATGTCACTAACTCGGCTTCTTCTCCGGAGCCTTTGTGCTCCACTGTCTCTCAGATTAACTCATATCACAGCGATGCCTGGACAGCGTGACGTGTGTGGTTGTGCTGCTGCCGTGGTCCCGCCAGATGCCTCCTGCTGCTGCTGCCATCATTAGTCATTAGTCATACTTCTACTGTTATTATACACATATGATTATTGTCACACATGTATACTGCCAGGTATTAATACATACTTTCAACATATTGTACCGCAGTAACCAGAACTATAACTGTAATATTATTACTTTCATTAATGTTGTTGTAAGCTACTGTCATTACCTGCATCTCTCTCTCTCTCTCTCTCTCTCTCTCTCTCTCTCTCTCTCTCTCTGTGTCATATGGATTACTGTTAATTTATTATGCTGATCTGTTCTGTACGACATCTATTGCACGTCTGTCCGTCCTGGAAGAGGGATCCCTCCTCAGTTGCTCTTCCTGAGGTTTCTACCGTTTTTTTTCCCCGTTAAAGGGTTTTTTTGGGGGAGTTTTTCCTTATCCACTGTGAGGGTCTTAAGGACAGAGGGATGTCGTATGCTGTAAAGCCCTGTGAGGCAAATTGTGATTTGTGATATTGGGCTTTATAAATAAAATTGATTGATTGATTGATTGATCCAGCAGCAGAATTCCATAAGATCCTTAGTAGAAATGCAACCGGCTAGCCTAGCCACCAGGCTAAAAACTAACCTAGCTAAGCTAGCAGCCGTAGAGGCAGTCCAGTATCCAGCTAACAGTTACTGATCCAAAGGCAGATGAATGAAATCTTTACCTTGTTGGAACAGGCAGGTAAAGGATAGTCAGAATCTAAAAGTGTAGCATGTAGTGCAATAAAATTATGGGTCCAAAACTGGAAAAAAACTGCTAAATTTTTTTTAAAAAAATGCCAGTTTTCAGTAGAGCTGCAGATGGACAAACACAATGCCGGCACATACATTATCTTGATGTTATTTGTACTGTATGCACAACATTTTCTATTTCCTCTCATTTTTAACCAAACCTCACCAAAATTTGACAATATACCTGAAATCAGCAGATTTTTTTCAGAATTTTATCACCAAATCTTAAACTGCTTTTGATATGTCATTGCTTTTTAAAGATATTGACCAATGAACTTCAGAGGGGGCATGGCTCAGCACATCATTCCACAACTTTTTGGACAATCATCATAAACCTTGCAAGCAATGTCTTAAGAGATAACAGGAACATATCCTGAAAGTTTCATTCAAATTGACCATTAGGGGGCACCACATATGCAAAAAATGGGCTTGGGATAATACAATCACACTAGAAATCAGAAAGTGATTGTCCAATGATTGCAAAACTTGCAGGGTATGTTAAATAACAATGATGAACCATGTGTGTTAAATTATTTTGAAATCGGTCAATAGGGGGGCGCCACAAGTTCCAAGCAAGCACGCAATGGTCTTTCTCAAAATTTGGCCATAAATCAATGAGGGTTTGTTCAAACATCAACAAACTTGGTCGACTTTTTTTTAACTAAGCCATTAAAGCATGTCCCCAAAATGCTTCTGCAGTTAACCAATAGGAAGCAGCAGAGTTTTCACGGAACGCCATTTATCAGTGTTAATTTTTCTGTGATTAATTCATTGAAATTACCTCATTATTCTGACAGCCCTACTAAATACTATTTTAAGGTCAGGGTAAGATGTGGCCAATAGGAGTATGTTGACATAACTATGCCAAGTATTTTCGGTCACATATTTAAAAAAATAAACCTTAAGTTCTATGCTGCATATGGTCCTATTACTTTCTGAATGGTTGTTTCACTCAGTAACTGTGTGCTCAGTCAGTCCCTGCTCTTCTCTGTAGCCTTAAACAGTCTGCAAACTTTTAGCTTATTCCTGTCTAATACTAATTGCAGCTCTTTACCATTTCAGCATTTCTATTTTTCATGTGAATACGTTTCCGACAGTGAAGGGGACGCTATGTCAAAGATGTTCAGGGATCTGAACAATAATGCACACCCTCAGGCCAATCACAATCAAGTCTTCACTGTGGTCATGGTACATGGGTTTGTAAAAAATTGATCACACAAATAAACAGCAGCTGTGAGTTTCAGGTTGTGGTGCGTTGCAGCCAGTCAACGCCTACATTTCATTCAAACTGCAGGAACCAGAAGGGCTTAACTCTTTTCTACCCACTCAGTCAGTCAGACAGCACCCTGGGCTCTGCTTAGTTTCCACTGAGGGAGGAGGAGAGGAGAGGAGAACACTGAGTGATAAATAAAAAAAATATCCTACAAACATTCCATCAGTGGGTATGATTTAAATTCCTCAGCTTTTCTGGCAGCTTTCTTGAGTAGGTCTTGTCTTTTATTTATTTATTTATCTATCTGCAATAAAGCTCCTTGCTTTGCTTCTTGCCAAACTGAAGCAGCATCTGTTTTTCAGGCGATTTCTAATTAACATCTACCCCCCCTGCCCCCACTCTATTCCTCATTATGGGAATGATGTAAATATATGTGCTCATCCTTTTTGATTTGTTGACACTGGAGCGTGCCAGTTGACAGCGTGCCCAGTCAAAGGGCTTAGTACTGCAAATTTTAATAGCAGCTGAGACTAATATTAGGCACCAAACTCATTGACATTCAGGTGCAAACAGCCGTGTCAACACACTGTGAACTGGGGGGCTGCAGGAGGATGGGTGCAGAAATGGGAATGCTTTGTATCTTTTTGAGGGTAGGGCCTCTCTACTCAGGCTGCTGAATATAATTCAGCATATTTCCTCGTAGATTTCTTAAAATAGGTTGTTGATGTTAATGGCAGTGTATGTGATAGTGCTGCAGTGTGTGCGTGTGTGTGTGTGTGTGTGCGTGTGTGCGTGGGGGGGGGGGGGTAGTTAGAGGAGGCCCCCCACATCCCTCCCATCCCACCTCCTTATCTCAGGCCGACAGTTGTCAGGAATCACGGGCAGAGGCCTGAGTTAGCGAGGCAGGCAGGCAGGCCCGGGGATATGGATCAAAGAGACAGAGCTGGAGAACCAAAGCAGCTCTGATCCCCCAACACTGAAACCCACTCTGTTCTATCCTTACTCGCCCGCTCTCTCTCTATCTCTCACCCTGACATCAAATAGCGAGCCAGAGAACTCCACCATTCCAAAGCAGGCTAAATCTTCCTCTCACAACAAACTGGAAAGGAAATGAAAATGCAAAAGGAGAAATATTTTCTTCTTTGCTCATGTGATGTGTTGATGTGTTGGGGTCAGTGTGGGAAGTAATAGTTTCATCTTCAGTAGCAGGTCACTAAGTTGTCTGACCTAACAAAAACGGATTAGTGGTCCAGCATCATTAACTGCCTGACTGAAAAGAAAAACTAAACTACTCACCACTTAGAGGGCTAGAAAGCAAAACAGATTTATGAAACCCCCCCCCCCCACACACACACACAAAAAAAAGTGGTTTTAAAAAAGCTTTATTTTAGCAGGCTTTCTTTGGGGAGAGGGGAGTTGTAACAACTCTGATGGTGAAGCTATGAAAAGGGTTTCTATTTACACATGCATTACCATCACAGGGATGGAATTTCATACTGTCATTTTGTCTTTCTGTCAATAAGACTTGGAATTGGGTGCACACTCCATCTCCACATGAAAGTCAGCCTCTAATTCTTTCCCATTCAATTTGAGAGGAGGAGGCGCAGAATTGGCTTGGGTGAATTACATTCCAAATGCAATATAGCTGTTAAAATTGAATTATTGCCTGTCAGACGTACAGCATATGGTCTCCCTGTAATTTTAAAGTGGAAATTCATCCTACATTGTTATCTCATGTAAATGCCTGGGAGCATGATGAAAGGGTCAGCGGCAGTGAACCTATAATGGAAAAGCTTCAGCTGAGACTTGGAGCCATTCAGGGTAGACTGAGAAGACAATAAACACAGAATGCAGCAGCATTCACTACAGATGCACTTCATGTCAGGAATGAATACACATTCAATCAAATGAATTTACTGGAGCTACTGTGATTTAAATTTGATGGGATTCCTTCCACAGTCAACTGGTAATTGTCCTAAAATATAACAGTGGATGGTAACAGCAGCCTTGTCTCAAGCCCCAAAATCTACCTGAAATCTGTGCAAAATGATGCAGTCATCTCAAATTCAGATTTTGCTATTCAAAAGAAATGAAGCAGAGGGAAATTACAAACTACAATATATGAAGGAAAAGTTAAAGAGCAGCTCTATTGTAATTGTTATTATTATTATTTATCTATTTGAGTTTTTACACCATTCTGTAGTTTTACAGTGGTGTTTTTTACATAATCAATTCTGAAAATTTAAATTTTGGTCAAAGTACGTATGTTTTAGCCTCAAAGCCCTCAAGCCCTTTTGAAAACTTTTTCCCACAAGACCTGATGTAAGTTTCTGCATAGTGATGTTGCTCTATACAAATCCTCCTGCTGCTGTGGATGCCACTTTAGTTTGGTTCTGAGGTCACACAATACCACAAATGACTGAGGCCAAGGTGCACCAGCAGCATCTGTGTATTGTGAGGTAAAATTATCATTTCTATCAAAGGGCTATATAACAGCTTCAGTTCCCCATCAGAAATGGTTGTCTGATGGCAAGAATCCGTGTATCATTCGTTCATTCGTTTTTCAAAATAAAACCAAATATGAAAAACCAAAATAATGACTTGTTTTTTCAATATCTGTTTCCAGAACCAAAATGAAAAAATGGATAACGACTCGTTTTCCGATTTCCGGTTTAAATTGAAAACGGAAAAAACGGATAACGGGCCGGATTTGGGCCTTTCATACACAATATTTTCATCTCTCTGGAAGACAAGTTTTTTTCTTTTGCAAGCACTCGTTTCTTGTTGGACCGGTCAGAGTGACAACTACATCCAGTTCATGGACGCTAACGCTTCGGCTAACAACCGCTGCATGTGGAGGCTGCAAATTTGGAGAAATTGTTCGATATGAGGTAAGTTGTGCTAAGGTAACAATACGTGCCAGCTTATTGTTTGCTTCTACAGCTGACATGTAAGGGATAATGTATAGCTAGTGAGCTGGTGACTGTTGAAAAATAACTCCCGACAGGGGAATGGAACCCCGACGCGCAGCGGAGTTATACATTATCCCGCTTAGAACATGGCTTACTACTAAAACATTCAAATGTTACAACTGGCATCGATATTATTAAATTGCTGGCAGAGTCTATTGACAGAGGAGAGGCGTTCACCAGACAAACGGGAGTGGAGGAGAGGATTTTACTCCACTTCTCCTGGTCGGAGATGCTGGGTGCCCAGTAGCTGCGAAGACTGCCCTCACATTTATGGCCAGTGAACAACATGATCTCCCTGCTCTCCGGGCCAGCTTGGGAGAGCTGTGTGGACTAATGTTAACTGATTTTGATGCTCTTCAGTCTAAGGCTGTTGCTATGGCGTCCCTAGCAACGGAGCAGCAGAGCAGCGGTGATACCTCAAGAAATAAACACCACAGAATTTTGTTGATTGACCACACAATCAAGTATTTAAGAGTGCCATGTTCTAAATTGGAATAGACTTCATATGGCAAGTAATTTTTACGAATGAATGAATGATACACGGATTGTAAAACAGTAAAATAATCTATATTATAGGATAGACTTGGGCCTCTAGTTTCGCAGACTGGGCGAGGCAGGGGCGAGGTGCACCTGCGCTTCGCCAACTGGGTGTAGCCAGGTGGATTTTGCAAGTTTGGCATACTGTGCACGCTGGCGCAGCTACTCCTCTTTCCCACCTCCGTCCCTCCTACCTGCGCAAGTCGGAAAGAGGGAGGAGAGAAGGCGTGGAGTGGGTTTTACACAGCCGATTTACATCACACCAATCAGTTGAGCCCCTCTCCTCGCCCTTAAATGTGCCGTGCGAAGGTGTAATGAGAGTTTACTCAATTTGCCATGGCAGAAGAGAGCAGCAGCGTCAGATGGCCAAACTTCTCCCAGGAGGAAACTGATGTTTTGGTCCGGGAGGTCCAAGCTCACAGTGTCCGAATATTAACGAACTGCGAGCAGACCTCCACGGGCTGATGATGCAAAGGTAGCCTGGGAGGAGGTCACCACAATTGTAAATCAGTGTTGCGTTTCGCGCTCTATGTCTTTCTCTCTCGCAGTCTCACTCTGTTTCTTTTCTTCTGACTTTTCTAAGATGACAGATGCTGAATATATACTCCCTATCTGATGCTGTGGCTGTTTGTGGTTGGCTGAGAGGGATGTGAACTCATTCGTTTGCAGCTGTTGTTAATCAAATCAGGTTGGGTTTCCATTACGCGTGCCAAACGTGCCAAACGGTGCCAAACGGTGCCAGTCCCCTTTGATCTGACATCAGATGTGACGGGACAGTCGACATAGAGATACATTTATGTGCTGATTGCAGATAGTTGCATTGAATAGTGGTTTTTGTGGCTATTTATTCCATTGTTAATGTGCCTGACATTCTGGAAACCTGCCTGTGAGGTTTTGGTGACGTGTGCGCACTGTCCGCTGGTCAGCCAAACTTCGGCTTACACCGGCTGCGCTCCGCCTGCGCTGACAGTAGACCTGGTTTCAGCTGGCGAGCTTTTAGCGCACCTTCGGCAAAGCCTTTTGGCACGAAATTGTCACTGCGCCAAGCTGGATCTGTCGACACCTCCCCCTGCTGCGCCACCACACCCATCTCAGCACACCTCGGTCTGCCAAACTACCAAACTGAGCGCGCCTCGGGTTGCGCTGCTCGAAACTAGCTCTGCACGGGGTTCGCCACCCTGCACCACCCTGCGCCGCACCGGGAAACTAGAGCCCTTAAAGTGGAGATGAAACACTGAACAATTTAACTGCTGTTTGTGTGATTTTTACCTCAGGCAAGATATAACACTGTAATCAATCTTGTGAGTCTTTTTCTCTGTCACAATTGGCCATGTTGAGTCAGGCCATTCCACACTGATCTGCGTTTCCACTATCAGTTGAGACACGCCGTGCCACGCCGAGCTCTGCCAGAGATGGACCTTCTCCGGAGTAGATCCAAAAGCCAGGCCACCCGCCCCCCCCTCAAGTGGGTAGCGGTGAGGCTTCGCTGACTGCAGCCAACCCCAATGACCCCGCTTTTCCCTCAAACAAGCTGTGTGTGTTGCGAGACTCCACTCACTGTCTGCAGGAGAGCAGAGAGAAAGGTGTTTTTAAAAGTCTCTGTGTGTTCAGCTCTCAGTACTTTTGTAGCTTCTAATTGAATCTCTGTGGTTTGGTGTTTAGTTTCTCTCCTGTGTTCTGTTTTACTGTAGATATCTGCCTTATTTTACTGTTTCATATTCACTATCAGCTATATTAGAAGTTGTGTGAAGTTGCTGCTCGAAAACTCAACATTTCCTTGTTTTGCAGATTCATAATAAAGGTTTATACATAACAAAATAACAGGAGACTTTTATTGTGATGAATCTATGGGAAATTGTTTATGCTAATTGTTTTTCACTGAATTAGCAGAACTTAGTTCGTGACTTTTATTCAATAAATACAAGTCTAATAATACCACAGGGAAGAAGAGTAAAAGCAGAAGACAACAGGCTCTTACTGCACCTCTTACTGTTTAATTAAGGTGGGAGAGGCGGAGGGCTGAGGGAGATCGGACGCCTCCAGAGAGGGGAGAGGGAGAAATATAACAAAATAAGATTAAATAGGAAAAACCTGTCTCCCTCTTTATATTTATTTATTTATTTCAGTTTGAAGTTATTTTTATTTAATATTTATTTATTTATTTCAGGCTGAATTTTTTATTTTATTTGACTCATACAGCCAAACTACTGTATCTACAGTACATTTGTTATTGCCAGTAAAGGTTGTCAAGTTAAATGGCAAGTTGTTGTACGGTCATTTTGTACCTATGATACATTTGGGATGGGGGCCTCCAAATTAAATTTCGCTTAGGGCCCCAATTTGGTCAGGGGCAGCCCTGAACACTGTACTTCAGACTACTTCAACTACTTTTTAAAATCAGGTTGACAACCCACACCCCCATAAAAACTTTTCCATACCAAATGTTTTAATGTTATTATGTCGCAGCTAACTTAGCTTACATTAGCCTGACCCTTGTCACATCCCACAAGCCTCCTTATATCATGATCAACATCATTCCCACATATAGACGCAGAGTCAAATGTTCTGCATCATGAAACATCAGTAAAATAAACAAACTGCATAACTAGTCATCAGAAGAACGATCAGAGCTGAGCGTCACCTGAATTTGAGTGGCCCGGTCAGCTGGTGGTTCCAGTTTGGTTCAGTGTTTGTACGCCCATGCTCTTCTTTGCGTACATAGTAGACCGTTATCCTTGATATGGCGACACCACCAAGATCTTACTGACTCTTCAGTAAAATTTTGGAAGTGACGAGCTCCCTCCTCAGCAACATAATTAGCTTATAGCGTTAGGCTGGCTAATGGTGTTAGCTTCATCTTAGATCATTAACCAAGAGTTTTAATCGGTTTACTCCCTACCACTTTCGTAATGGCTTCTCTTCTAGTATTGTTTATCCATAAGTAATAGAATACTCCAATTCTTCCATCAAACAGGTGGACCTGCACCCTGTGCATGCATCACCACCGAGAGACATTGGCAATGGAACCTGTGTCCCATCTCTTGGGCACTCCATGATTTCATGTAAATTTGTGCACTACTCAAATAAAAACATCTCTTACACTGGCTGTAAAAAACATATTGTCAGAAAATAAAACAACCATCAAAGGATGAAACATGCTACTTAGTACCAAATTTACCAAGCCTAGCTCAACAACTCCTACTGGCGAACAATTCAATTCAGTTAATTTCAATTCAATTCAATTCAATTCAATTTTATTTTATTTTACTTTATTTTATTTTATTTTATTTATCAAGCCCAATATCACAAATCACAATTTGCATCAGACGGCTTTACACCATATGACATCCCTCTGTTCTTTGGACCCAGCGGATAAGAAAAAAAACCCCCACCAACCCTTTTAACATGAAAAAAATGGTAGAAACCTCAGGAAGAGCAACTGAGGAGGGATTCCTCTTCCAGAATGAACAGACATGCAATAGACATGTGTGAACACAACAGATCAACATAATAAATTTACAGTAATCCATATAACAAAATGATACATAAAGAGAGACAGTGACAGAGAGAAAAGCAGGGCAAGCAGAAATGACAGTAGCTACAATAATATTAATTTTAGTAATAATAATAAAATAATAATAATAACAGTAATTATGGTACCATATGTTCTAAGAATATATTAATGTATGATAGTATGTAGTAGAACAAGTGGACAACAGAGACAAACCAACCCAGTGATGTCACCAACTAGCTTGTTGAAAGATGGCTGCACCCGGCTGCAAAAACAATGAAATACAATCTAGTTTTCTTGCAGACCAAGGTTGATATCAATTTTGACTGCCTTGGATGAAATTCAAACCACAGTCAAAGTGTTAAGTGTTTCAGATTTTATTTATTCATAGAATGTAGAACACAGCAACAGGTTGATTTAGAGCAGCTACTTTCAAATCTCCTAATTAACTAAGCTATTGTCATGTGATGCACCGGGTCCAATTAGGAGTAATAACAACAATGGTGATCATCAAAGTCAAAATAGATGCTACTCTCATAACTATTTTAATTCGACACAGCCTCGAAAAATCGCCCAACATGGTTGTTTGTTTATACTTCACTGCTCCACTCTTAAAACCCCTGCAACACATAGCAAGCAACGCAACGCATAGCAACGCATTAGTCTGGACTTAAAGATTAGATTTAGGCAGATGTGTTGGTTTCTAGTGTTTGGTTAGGGGAAAATTGAATTGAATCCCCCTCCCCCACAGATATCAGCTGGAGTAAACATAAACATAACATAAACACATTCGCATTAGCTTGCTACTTTGTGTAAGCTAGGTCTCTGGTAAAGTTTGATTTATGGTAGGGAACTCAAGACTTTTGTTAAGTGTCACTCAACAGAAATTAAACAGTCTCATGTTGTTTTCAACTTATGCTTCAGAGAAAAGGTTTTAGTGGTCTCCATGATAACCCCCCGCAGAGACCCTCTGTGTTTTTTTAGGCTAGTCTTTTGTCTGTCACAATCTTGAGAAGCATAATGCACAAAGACAGCTTTTTATAATGTTAGTGTTATTATACAAATATCCTGCTGTTTATGTTCTTAACATATTAACTGTTTTCTACATTGATTGATCAGGTGCCAGTTTGTCTGTGAGCAGTGGATTCCCCTCATCCCTATGGTGGGCTAGGAATTCAAATCTATGAATCATAAACACAAACACTGTTGATTTCTTCCTGTGGAACTGACATGAAAACTATTTTGGTTCAGTAAATGTCTATTGTTAGTCAGCCTGGTGAAGGCAGTTTGACAGGCAGCCACCATTTCAGCACCCCAGGAGCTGCTGCTGACAAATGGCTGCCTCAGGGACACTGAGAGCAGATTGATTAAAAACTACTTTCTCCGCAACATAATTTAACTCAAATGTCAATTCTATATTCATCACTGGGCTGCTAAGTTTATTAAAAGATAAGGTAACATTAGAAAACAATCTACCGTTGATGTAATTAACAGTTTAGAACACTTGTAAACGTGACACCTATAGTTAAAAGTCTGAGCGATGTTATAGTCTACAGTATATGGAATGCCTCTTGTCCAGTCAAATTACTTTGTCATAACTGTTGTACAATCTATAATATCATCAAAAGATTGAGAGAATCTGGAGAAATCTGTGCACATAAGGGGAAAGGCTGAAAAGCAACATTGAATGCTCATGATCTCTCACTGGCACTGCATTAAAAACCAGCATGATTGGATAAGAGACATATGCACATGGGCTCAGGAACACTTTGGAAAACCATCGTCAGTAAACACAGTTCATCTCTGCATCTACAAATGCAAGGTAAGACTCTACCATATATCGACAACAGATACACTGCTGACTTCTCTGGGTGCGAGCTCATCTGAGATAGACTGACACAAAGTGGAAAAGTGTGCTGTGGTCTGAGTCCATATTTCAAAGTGTTTTTGGAAATCCTCGAGGCTACAGGAAAAGACCATACAGGTTGTTACCAGCCTAAAGTTCAAAAGCCAGCATCTGTGCTGGTATGGGGGTGTTTTAGTTTCCATGTCATCATTGGTAACTTGCACATCTGTGAAAGCACCATGAATGCTGAAAAGTACATACAGGTTTTGGAGCAACATCTGCTGCCATTCAGATGACGTTGTGATGAGTTTATCAGGTTGAACATTTAATATCTTGTCTTTGGACTGTAATCATCATTCAGAAAGGGAAACCAGAAGACTGTCTTGACACTAATTAATAACTAATAATAATTAACCAGTAAGCATATTATCAACAGAATCCAATGTTGAAAGAAAGAACAGAGCATATTTACTATGCACCAGTGAACGATAACAAACCATCACGAAACGTTTCTGCTAAAGATGACCTTATATGGCTCTGATTGATTGTTGTTGAGACTAGTGAATGCCATTCAAGGCAGGTGAAAGAGGAGGAGAGAAATTATTTTTTCACATAATATCTGTTTCATATACTGTACTTTTTTCAGAATAGTTTATGTATAAATAACAGAAAGTTGCAATCATTTTGTTCTCTGTAGCCACACAGGTTTATCTGGTCAAACAAAAATCAAACAGATCTGACTCAATCACATTCACCACTGGTCTAATAACCAGTTCACAGAGAATAGTCTTTTTTCCTTCTATCAAACCAAATGTCACACACAGACAGAAGGACTACAGGATATGATACTTTGATAACAGCTACAATTCATAAGAGCAGCCTGCACTGACAGCAAAATCTGTTAATTAATTACAAAATGAGACACGCCGTCTGAAATTAATGATCACAGTCATTAGTCAGCGAGATTATTTCTTTTCTAAATATCCCCCTGAAGATTGGAAAGGATTTTCTCTTCAAATGAACATCTTTGTGGTTGAAAGTTCAAGCCAGAATCCTTCAGGAGTCATGGGGCTGAATATTGTAGTTAAATGCACAGTCTCAGGAATGGGGGATAAAATTAATTAGGGGTTCAAGCTATTGTTTTTGTGCTTGTTTATTATTAGGGGTTAAAGCCTGAAGGGCTGAAACCCCATTGTTTTTGTAATGATTTGTTATTAGGGCTCAAGCATGACTGTGCCAAGGCCCAACATTCTCTGGCACTGAAATTACCAGGAACCTATAGTTTAGGGCTGGAGCACCCTATGAGATCCTATTGAAACTGAAGGAATAACTACTATAATTGTTATTATTATTATTATTATTATTATTATTATTATTATTATTATCATTATTCGGAAATTTTTTTGTGAGACAGTACATCATAGAGAAATGTCATTCTCACTAATGATTGAAAGTTATTTGCAAATGGTACTCAAAAAAAATATAATACTAGTAGGCCAGATGGGGGTGCTATAATTAAGGTTGAAGAAATTTTGGTTTGAAAGGCCACAACCCTTGAAATTCAACACACATGTTCAGGAGCATGGGTTCTACGGAAATCTTAAGATCCCTCAAGGTCCACCCACTAGACTGTCTGCCATATTGAATTGTTTGAAAAACACATTTTTGACATCTCCTAAGTTGTAGGTCTGATTTTTTTTTCCAAATTTTCCGAGGGCCATCATGGGATAAAGCTCTTCACAAGTTATCAAAAGCTTTTTGATATGTCATTGCGTTTTGGTGATATTGACCAATTAACTTTAGAGGGGGTGTGGCTCAGCACATTAATGGATTTTACTCCTTAACCATTGAGCCAATCATCAAAAAACTTGTAGGAAACATCTACATAAGTAACTGAATCATACCCTGAAAGTTTGATTCAATTGATTCAATTGGCACTACACATGAAAAAAGGTAGATATCTCATAATTAGTCAGAGATATTTGTACCAAATATGGTTTACATCATCTAGGGTCATGTCTCATTGCTTAAAAAGGACATGGCATAACATTAAATCTAAATTTTAAGACATTTCACATTCTATACTTCAAAAAATCATAATAAATCACCAGTGTGTCATACACAGCTGAAATTTTTTCAGCACATCCACTCAATTGTGACAACACTTTGCTTGACAAAATGTATTGTCAATTCAGAAGTCTGTCATGCTATATTTTTAAGAATATGCGAAATGAATTAACACCTATATCTCCAAAAGTTTTCATCTAAATTCAACCATAATTGACACAGAAATTCTTTAGATAATAAATGTCAAATGTATTAAATGGTGTTCAGATGGGTTTAAGGGTTAGCTCACAGTGATGTTCATTATCTTGTAAATTTGTACTGTATGCACATTTTCTATTTCAATTCATTTTTAACCAAACCTCATCAAAATATTTGACAATATACATGACATCAGCAGAATGATATGATATGATATTTTTTCAGAATTTCATCACCAAAACTTAAACTGTTTTAGATATCTCATTGCTTTTTCAAGATATTGACCAATGAACTTCAGAGGGGGCGTGGCTCAGCACATAACTCAACAACCTTTTGGTCAATCATCTCAAACCCAGCAAGCAATGTCCAAAGAGGTACCAGGAACACATCCTGAAAGTTTCATTCAAATTGACCACTAGGGGGCACCACAAATGCAAAAAATAGGCCTGGATTGTCCAATCATTACAAAACTTGCAGGGTATGTTAAATGATGGACCGTATTTGTGAAATCATCTTGAAATTGGTCAATAGGGGGCACCACCAGTTCCAAACAAGTGCAATGGTCTTTCTCAAAATTTGGCCATAAATGTTCAAACATCAACAAACTTGGTAGACTTTTTAACTAAGCAATTAAATGTCCCCAAAATGTTTCTGCAGTTGACCAATAGGAAGCAACAGAGTTTCCAAAGAAGAGCATGGCCCAGTAGCGAGTTGGACATTAATGAATAAGCATCTGTCTGATTGTCATAAAACCTGTTGTTTACCTTTAACATAGGTGTCATAAACTGTCAAAGGTCTTCATCTTACCTAGCTTCCATCTTCCATGCTGGCTTGAAGCCTGGAATTGCCGCTCATGACCATATTTATTATTACTACTACTACTATTATTATTATTATTATTATTATTATTATTAGAGCTCAAGCCAGGGCTGAATCAGCCAGAGGTCTAAGAAAATGCAATTTTGTCCAGTCAAGTCCAGTTCAATGTACTTGACAAAAGCCTTAAGAACCATTGAACCCAGTTCAAACAAACAACTCCTCAACAAGATGAGTTGAAATTTGCAGCTACTTGCAATACTTTGCAAAGTTCTGAAAACCTGACAGTTTACACCAATGCGACTAGATGCCTTCTTAAAGGGCCAGTGTGTAATATCTGAATCTGAATATTCTACCCATTAATATGTTTATACAAGTGTATAATCGCTATAAAATAAAATTTGTTTGGTTTTCGTAGCCTTATAACTAAGCTTTTATATATATATATAGCAAGGACCTTGCTTTAGAGAGATCGCCATCTTGCACCGCCATGTATGTATGGCAGACCCAGTGGACAATCCAGCCAGCCAGAGAACGCATTTCGCGTGTATAAATGAACCAACGAAGACAGCGGAAGGAAGGAAGAAGGAGAAGGAAACAGCAGAGAGTGTTAGTAGTTTGTCGATAGAGAGTAGTGAAAAGTTTTTTTAGTTCTAAAGTTTGCGAATGGACCACACTTGGAGATTGGTGGAGCAGAGAGGGGAGGGGGCCCCCACTCAGTATGGTAAACGAGTATGTGTGTATGAAGTGTGTCTGTTACTTTAGAAGAGTCAGAGTTTGGGACGGAGTCTTTTACCAGAGTTTTTGGAGTGCTCAAATAAACTGGCCTTCTTCCCAAACACTCCTCTGGTCTACTGCTTGTGACGTATTCATTACAATATCGTAACACGGTTTAGATTTCTAAATAAATATTCACCTCGTCGCTAGATAGACCTACTCCTGAAAAACTTGTGCGCAAGGCTTTTTGTCCCTACAAGGCCACTGTCATTTACCTGACGGGAGGGGTGAGCGAGTGAGCCATGGAGTGAGCCCTGCAATCTAGAATATGACCACTGATGTCACTGTTTTCAACCCATTTTACACACTGGCCCTTTAAAATATGAATGAGGATAGTTACAGTGAGATACCTGCTACAGTTCCATTTCCAGTAGTGATGAAACAGCAAAAAAAAAAAAAAGAAAAGAAACACTGGCAGGACTGTGAATGTGACAGAATTGCTGAAAATTGGGCTCAGCAGAAAGGGAATGCCACAAATTTGTGCTGAAAGTTTCATTCAAATGGACAAGTGAGGTGGCAAAACAATTGCAAAAAAATGGGCATGGAATGAAACCTGTTAATTATTAGGGGTTTAAGCCTGAGGGACTGAAACACTATTATTGTTTTTGTGCTGTCTTATTATTATAGTTGTTGTTTTTGTTATCATTATTATTATTATTGTTATTTATAATAGTAATTACAATAATAAATTATTATTATTTATTTATTTTTTCTTCGGAAATGCTCTACAAATATAACGGGTCCATGTCATTGGTCCAACAGCCCATTCACTGTAAACCCGAACAGTACTACAAACTCATAAGTATTGCGGGCAATTAAATCAAAGTCGGTAAAAAGTTCACCCAACACTGAAACATTAAGTATTCTTCTATATTTTTAACGAATTACGTCGTTTTGATCTCACAGAGGTCAGTATGTCTGAGTGAACACCATCATTTAACTTGTAACGTCTAAGTTAACAGACGTACGTGAGGGGACGTGACGTCTGACGTCACTACGCCTCACCATTCAGGGCACGTATCAAGAAAATTCAAGATGGTTGGACCATATAGTGAGCGATGCGACGGAATGAACGAAGGGGGAAAAACATTCAAATTAATCAAAAAAACTGTTAACAACGCACATTTTTTCGCCGTGCTGTTGCAAAAATTGTGTTATCATCTATATTTTACATTCTGGGACCCGGACTTCAGGATTTGAAAGTTTGCCGCGCAAACCGGTAAGTACAAAAGTTCCAAAAATGTCAGTTATCCTTTGTCAGACGCTGTGAATATGTATGACGAAGTTACATGTTACGATATTACACATATTTATAGCTCGTTTAAACTAAAGCTAACTTAGCAGTTATCTTTAGTGTCGTTACATTACTATGTTGCTACTTCATTGTCGTTAACATTAATTCAGGCCTAGCGCCGTGGAAAGCGCTGTTCTGTGCGATTAAAAATCTGCCGAGGACATGTCTCATAAATCTTGTGAAATGTTTTTATAAATACAGTTGCTGCATATTTGAAAGTTTATTTTCTAATCGAATTTCTAATCGTCATTGCAAAAAAATATATGTGGTGAGTGAGTCTAAGGGAGTTGCCCTCGCTGATGAGGAACTGACAAAATAACACATGTACTATAATCATTTACGTATTTAAGCAACTTTACATTGTTTGTGCTCTCTGTTATGTGTTATAGTCCCATAGAACGAAACACCAGTATCACCTGATATCACCAGTTTGTCATTCTCCCTAGTAAGGAGCAACAGTGTTGGTGGGTAAAGTAATTGTGTACTAAAAACACCATTTGATTATGGCATTCATCATGATTTGGAAATGACATTTGTTTAATCTGTCCCTGCAGGATTTGTGTGACCTCTTCTACAGCAGTTCAAGGTATGTTTTAAATCTGCAGATCTCTGTATAAGAAGTGAAATTATGAACTATTGACAAAATATAACAATAGATCAAGAATAAGTAAAATTATCCTGACTAACTGCAAATCCATCTGAAGTTGGATTGTAGTTGTCTATGTTGATATTGCCTGAATGTTTGTTTACAAAAAAAAGTTTCAATGATAGGGAGCAGGAATAAATGGATTGAAAGTGCAAGTTCCAGTCATTTAATGCAGTTAAAGCTCATTTGTCACGGTCTCATAGTGATACAGGCAGAGTAAATGTGACTGATGGATCGCGTTCAGGATGTGCATTTTACATGTCCCTTGTGCAGCTTTTGGCAGCCATTTTCTGAGGAATCACTATTTTCTCATTTTAGGACTCATTTAAGAAATCACAAGATGGTAGTATGCCCATACAGTAACTGCAGTTACAGCACAAATGGGTACTCATCTTTCAATGCACACAAAAGCAGAAACCATGCAGGCAGTTCAGATTTTGATATGGATATTATGTGTTCAGAAAATAATGGTATGCCAGTCACACCTGCTGGTGAAAATGTTGGGGAGGGACCTGCTCAGTGTGAGAGCACAGACACCTTTGACCCTGTTGAGGTAGAGAGTCAATGTGACACAGACACTTTAAGAGCACAGCTGCACCAAAATTTAGCATCACTATTCTTAAAGATGAAAACAATTCTTCATGTGTCTGACCTGGCAACTCAGGATATAGTGGAGCATCTGACACAAATATTTTCTCTGTCCCAGCCTCTTGTCAAGCAATCTGTTAGAGAAGTCTTAGAACATCATGACATCTCTGCTAGTGAAAATACTCTAGATGAGGTAGTTACTGCTGTTCTGGAAAGCAACATTCTTGTAAACGCCACAGCTAAAAGTAGAGACTTATCTTCAACCAAAAGCAGGAAAACATTTGTAGAGAAAAACTACCCTGTGGTGAAGCCTGTAGAGTATGTGCTAGAGCCAGGACACACAGCAGTTCATGTTCCTATTCTTGACATGATTCAGAAAATGTTCAAACATACAGACATTCTGGACAAAATTCTAGAAACAAAGATGTCACAGAAAGGTCATTTTATGAGCCACCAAGATGGCTCCTACTACAAGGAGAATGAATTATTCTCTACCTCAGATGATCTAAAGCTACCACTCCTTTTGTACATTGATGATCTTGAAATAGCAAACCCACTTGGAACATCACGGAAAGTCCATAAATTATGTTCAGTCTACTGGGTATTTGCTGATCTGCCGAGTAAATATAGATCATCATTGCATGTGCTTCAGTTAGCAGCCTTATGTAAGGTGTCTGATGTTCAGAGGGTTGGCTACGAAAGATTGTTTGGTCCTCTGTTACGAGATATCCAAACTCTGGAGCAAGACAGTGTATTTATTGAGTCCATTGATAAAGCAGTAAAAGGCACAGTCTTGTATGTCGTGGCTGATAATCTTGCAGCTCATGCATTAGCAGGATTTACAAAGTGTTTCAGAGCTCAATATTTTTGCAGATTCTGCACAGCTACCAAAGACCAAATTCAGGCTCATGATGTTGGGGGTGGAGAATTCAGTCTGAGGACAAAAGCCAGTCATGATGTTGATGTTGATGCCGTACTGCATAGGGATAGTCAGGCTCAGAGTGGTGTTCGGGGAGACTGTGTTCTGAGTCAGGGTCTACAGTATTTTCATACAGTCACAGTTTTCCCACCAGATGTCCTGCACGATCTTCTTGAGGGCATTGTGCCTGTAGAGCTTGCCCTGTATATTGGGAAAATGATCCATCATAAATACTTCACCCTGGAGTGTTTGAACAGAAAAATCATTCCCGTCATTCACATACAAGCACACAGACAAGGTTGACAGACCTCAGCCTATCCCAAAGACCTTCACTGTGAAGAAAACGATTGGTGGCAATGGCCATGAAAATGCTACTTTGCTCAGACTACTGACATTGATTACTGGTAGTAAAGTTCCAGAGCAGGATGGAGCATGGACAGTACTCATGGATTTGAAAGAGGTAGTAGAGCTGATGCTTTGCCCAGTGTTTACAGACGAATCCATCCAGTATTTGCAGATGAAGATACAGGACCATAGACACATGCTGCAGGAAGTTTTTCCTGATGTCATACTCAGACCAAAGCATCACTACACTGAGCATTACCCTGACCTCATACGTTGTTTTGGACCTCTTGTCCACTTGTGGACAATGAGATTTGAGGGAAAACACCACTTTTTCAAGCGTTTAGTACATGACACACAAAACTTCAAGAATGTTTTAAAAACACTAGCAAACAGACACCAACACATGCTGGCATACCATCTCAGTGCCCCATCCTTCATCAAACCTCACCAGCAGACATCAAGTGTCTCATCTGTGATGGTATCGGGGCTTCCTGATGTTGCAAAGGCCTATGTTGGACGCATGACAGACAGCAGCATGATTTACCACACATCAGGTGTCAATGTTGATGGAACTGATTATGGTGTGGAGATGTTTGTGTCTGTGGGACAGGAGGGAGGATTGCCTCAGTTTTGCAAAATTGAACAGATTCTCCTTGTCGATAACCAGATTGTCTGTCTTTGCAAGAGACACACATCATATTACATTGAACATCTGCGATCTTAATGAACTTTCACCAGGGAACTTGACTGTCCACACTTTAACAGAGCTCAATGACACATTGCCTCTCTCTGCATACAAAACAGATGGAAGACTGCTCTCAACACCAAAACGGTTCATATTACTACACTGAAATTTCAGCTCATCTAAGGGGAACAGCTAATAACTTTGTTCTAAGATGATTCTTAATCACAATCAAACTAACTCCGTTTACCGTGTTTGTTTTTATTACAGTACATCAACACATGTCAAGATATGACTACTCCCCAGAAATTTGTGCTCCGTGTATGTGTTGCAACAGATGTTGCCATGAAGCTCATTCTAACCGAGCGACCACAGTCAGTAGAAGACCTCAAGAATATAATGAAAGAGAAGTTTAAGCCAAGGTTGGACTGTGACTTTACCCTTCAGTATGAGGATCCTGACTTCAATGGACAGCTCAGTGTTCTTATGGATATTCAGGAGCTCCCTGAGAAAGGCACATTGAAAGTGGTGAGATCTGAAAGTGATGCATCCTCCACTGGAAGCTCTGATACAGACATACTCCCACATGTAAATTTAAGACAGCGTCAGAAGAACTAGCCAGATTGTTTCCCTGTGCCAACTTTCTCGTATGAAGTGGAGCATGTACTTGCACAGGGAAATGCTGCCTTTGAAAGTTCAAGGATGACACTGAAATTAACAAGAGCCCAAAAACACAATATCCTGGAAAACATGGCTGAAACATTGTACAACTTCAAGCCATATCCACATGACAAGGAAGTGGGTATGGCTGCTGAAGCTCTAATAACAGCTCATCCATGCCTCAGAGAACATGGAAGTAAGAGTGGATGGTATGGATGGAAGGTTGCCTTAAAGTTTAAGATAGGGAATTATCAAAATAAGTTGGCCACATCTGGTTGTGTGGAAGTCTCCATTAGTGCAGGCAAGAGGAGTCAAACCAACCCTGAGAATGATTCTCCCCATTCTAACATCAAAAGAGCCAGAAGAGCTGAGGTGAATTACCTTCCGAACTTCCCCAGGGGAGAGAATCAGGCAACGTTGGAGGAAATGAGAGTACAAATCATACAAGAGACTGAAAAGACTGAAAGAGACCAGATACTAATAGAAAAGCTCATGCACACAACCTTTGCCCTTCACCGTCAACACATTGTTGAAGGGAGTCCACAGGTGTGGGAATTCTTGGAGAACTGGCCGGCCTTACGAATGCAGGTAAATAAATAGTGTTACTTTAATTAATAATAGTAAAAAAAAAATATTGATATTTAGCATTTCATGTAAAAAATTATTTGACAAATCCATGTTATTTTTACACCTAAGTATTTGTATATGTGCAGGTGTTTGCTGAGTTCCATCGCATCACAAATGTGAATCCACGCAACCAGTTTTACTGTGAGCTTGACCGATACACACCAAAACTAGTTGCATTGAACCCTGCCATTGTTTGAATTTAGTTTAATTTTCATTGTATCTCAATACTGTGCTCAAATTTGATGTTTGATTTTTACATTACTATTTTGTTTTGTTGTTTTCTGGGTTTGTAATACATTCTAAGCATTCATAGTAAAAATAAATAATATATTTTGGCTTTACAAACAAGGATTGTGTCACATCTTTCTGGATTTGTCCTTATAATTGATTTTTTTGTGTGTTTTGCAGAGTGAAGATGAGCTGGACACTGCTGACACTCCTTTGGCGCTCCTATCTGTGGTCCCTGACACTACTGGTGCCATCCACGTCAGCCCTGAGAGCATTTCTATTGTGATTGAGGATGAAGTTGTGAGTGAGCTTCCCAGGTTGGCTGATGCATTTGTACTGTTGTTTGGTTTAATCTATGCATTGCATTTAGATTACCCAAAGAAACTCACTCACACATTCACATTTTTTCAGAAACTGCTCATGTGTCTCGATGATAACAAACCCCTGAAACCGTGCCTACTGACCCTAAAAAATGACTTGTTGAAAGAGTAAACAAGCTGAGAAATTTGAGTGCAGGCACCCATAAATGTGATCCATATCCAGTATTGTTTCCTTAACAAGCACAGGTACTTTAACAACCATGGTGTATTGTAGGATGTTCTTAAGACACAGATAATGTCTGTTCAAATGTTAAAAGCACTTCTGTCCACGCATATGCCCAGTTGGCTTCTTATAAGCATAAAATGAGAGGTATATTTTTTGTTCACTTTATTTTGTTGTACTGCCTCATCTACCTCACTCATCAGTATGCCCTGATGGCTAATTGCAATTGAATTTGTATTTATTTAATTTTTTTTCATTGTATTTTCTTTATGTATTTATTTTATTGCATTCTGTTTTATTTGGTATATTTTAGATATTTTTGTTGCTACTTTTATAAGATATGCATGGGCATTTTTTTTTAAACAGTGCAGAGAAGGGAAAGTTTGTTCATCCCCAAGGATTCAAAATTCAGGCTGTTAAAATGTATTTAAAAGAACTGTTAAGAGTTCGACTCCAGGTGTTGCACTTTTATGTTATGTGACATTTCATGCTTTTATTAAGCCCAATATATTGTTCTTCAAAGAAAAAAAAACAATTGTTAATGCCTTTTTAAAAGGTATGCTGTTTCATACTTTAATTAAAAAAAAAAACTTGAATACTGATTGGAACAAAGTCGAGAAGCTTTTATTGCATGAATGATGTTTCTCTTGCACAATCATTCATACATGATTACAGACTACAGCTACATGTACACAACTATATCTGCACAACTGAATTTGCACCATTACATTTGTTTGCATGACTTTGGGGAGGGGGGCACCTCTCTTGAGTGGCGAGCAGCTGGACCCCTGGTCCATAGCAGTTGTTTTGGTTTTGAGCATTACAAACTGAAAACAGGGAGTCTTGTACATTTTAAGTTGGCAAGTGGTAAATATTTTGACTGATTTTCTGAGTATTTGAGTTCACTAAAGTGTAATATTTTTATTAGATACTATTGATGTAATAATTTGTGTACAATTAATCTTTTTGAGTATGTAATTTAATTTTAATAAGCATCATTCAATCAAATCACTTCAGTATGAAGAAAATTAAAATATTAAGTTAAAAGAAATTAAAAAAATTATATTGAATTTAAAATATAGATTATGTCAATAATGTAACTCGAAAAATTTATTACCATAACTTTAAAGTTCTTATGTAATCGGTTACGAAATTTTTTTTGAATATTCTGAACTTGTTCGGGTTTACAGTGTTGGTCCGACATCCCATTAGTCCGCGGTGCTGAATGGCTCCCGGCAGGCGTATTTCTACCTTGATGGTGCGCCGCGACCGGCTCTGGGTCAGCTGGGAAAGGCTTGAGGCGAAGCAGGCTCACGACTTATGTGTTTGCCACTTTCTTTTTCATTTTAACCCACACCATGATCTTTTCCTGACCCTAACCAAGTGGTTTTTGTGCCTAAACCTAACCAGACCTTAACCACAGGGCATCATGATGATTTCGGAACGGACATCGGAACAATGGGTTTAATATGGTCGGAACAATGGCATGTCAGACCAATGGGCTGTTGGACCAGTGGGCAGTTCCCAAATATAACGCCAACTAGCCAGTGGCACCATAGTTAAGGCCCAATTATTCCATTTTGGAAAGGCCATGGTCCTCACATTATTAGTCCATTGACTTGAAATTCAATACGCAAGTTCAGCTGAATGTGCCCTATAAAAAAGCCTCAAGGTCCATTAAAGTCCGCCTGACTAGATTTTCAGGCATTTTGAATTAATAAAATAAAATTAAAAAACTGAAAATTAAAAAAACAAACAAAAAAAACATGTGACCACAAGGGATGACAAGGTAGCTCTCTCCTGCAAGTGTCGGACCTTTTAAGTTAATATTTCACCTCTTAATGTCAACAATAGTCCACGCAACTATGGTAAAGGGTATATGAAATTAGGGAAATTAGGGATTACTTGATTTCACTATTAACCGTGGTTTTAAACGCCACGGTTAATTATTCATACATACAGTAGGTCAGCGCAACTTGCACGGAACGAAAACAAAGTTACACAAGCCGCGTCTCCAAGTGATGACGGATAAAGTCAGCCGTGTGGTATCATTTTGGCTATTGCAAAATGACCAAGGGGTCATTGTTGACGACGGCTTTCCAGTTTGTAAAACATGCCGCAAAAATATCGCAGCCAAAGGATCAAACAAGAGCAACATGATACAACACCTGCGGGACAACCACCCGGCTTTACATGCACAAGTAAAGGTAAATGCACAGTAAATGGGTTAAAATACGTTAATCTCAGTTGGCAGTTGGGCTTACAGTGCAACGTGACAAGCTAAGGCATAGTTTTGCATAGTTTTGCAGTTTGTGTGCACACAGCATGAGGTTGTAATGGTTTTGGGTTCGTGTAGCTCTTTGGAGTGAGACGACAGGCAGAAACTCACGTCCACACAAGTGTGGGATTTCACAAATGCTCGTCGTTTATTTTTACATCAACTTAATAACACTCCAACCTTACCAAGCCCGGTTGTACGGCTACTACATTTTCATACATGAACCAAATAGTCACCACACGTACTTATAACCATCACTGTTGTGTTGAGAGATAAAAGAAAAAGCAGGAGCACATAAGTATACGTCCGACCAGCGTTGGGTGCGCTCAACAGACTCAAATCATAACAGGCACTGCTTGATGACGTTGCTGCTAGGCGACACAGTATATGCTATGTTAAAGGCACATTTCATATATTCGACTGTTACAAGTTCAAATCCTTTTTTTAGTCATCAGACTGTTTCAGTGTCAGTGTGCAATGTGGAAGATATACGTAATGTCTTCTCAAGGTCCTCAGTCAGTGAACATTTAGCATTAGTATTACCTCCTTTTGCTTCCTCCCATCTGTGTTGAGTAAATGTTGGACTTGTCCTTCCAGCACGATGTCTGTTTCATTCTTTATTAACACTGCACGAGATATGCTCTCAATTTATTTGTGTAATTGTAATTTAAAGAGAACAAAAAGACACACACATCCTAGAAAAAACTTAGACTACTGAACCACAAAGAGGCATGTAGTAAAAGTAGAGTCCGCACACCACTTTTTGGTTACTTTTCTTTGTTGCTATATTATTTTTGTTATGTTGGCATGGAAATAAATGAAACTTAAAGATCTATAAGGAGTGTTCATGTGATTTTACACATTTATAGTGTGAAATTAATTATTGCATAATAATCGTAATAATCGTAAAACTGCACTCTAGTGAATGTCTATGCCCCTAATTTAGGACAAGCTGAATTGCTGTCCAGGTTGAATGTGATCCTTTCTCAATTCACTGCAGATCCAATATTTATGGGAGGAGACCTCAACCTGGTCGGTGGCCCGGTAGTGGATAGATCTGGCCGCCCTCTTGTATCTGATGCTGCACTTTCAGCAGCAGTGAAAGAGTTACAGACCTCTCTGGTTTTGTCTGACATTTGGCATATTGTAAATCCACATGTCCGAGAATATACATTTTATTCTAATGCCCATAACTCCTATTCTAGGATTGATTATCTACTTTTATCGCTTTCTGTGATTGAGAATGTTATCGACTATAAAATTCATAATATTATTAATTCAGATCATGCCCCCATTTCAGTCCTCCTTTCTTTATCTGTAAACAATATTAAATGTAAATTATGGAGATTTAATAATTCTTTACTTAAAGATGTTGAGTTTCAGGGCGTTGGTGGCTTAGTGGTAGAGTAGGCGCCCCATATACAAGGCTGTTGCCGCAGCGGCCTGGGTTCGAGTCCAGCCTGTGGCCCTTTGCTGCATGTCATCCCCCTCTCTCTCTCCCCCTTTCACATTTGGCTGTCCTATCCATTAAAGGCAAAAATGCCCAAAAACATATCTTTAAAAAAAAAAAAAAAAAAAAAAAAAGATGTTGAGTTTGGGATGTTGATAAGACGGGAATATAACAGAGTATATAAATGTTCATTTAAATTCTGTGTCCTCAGTGCAAATAGTTTGGGAGGCCTTCAAAGCAACCTCTAGGGATGGATAATTAGTTATGCTACAGCCAAAAAGAAGAAATTGTTGTCAAAGAAAGAGAGTTTAATTCTAGAGCTTAAGGCATTGGAGTCTCAGCATATGTTGGACCTCAGTAATATAAGGCTCAAGAATGCAAAGGTGCTTCTTAAAGCAGCTGCAATCGATTATCCATGAGGAGACTCCGCAGAAAGTATTTCGAATCTGGTGATAAAACAGGTAAAGCAAATGTTAGCATTAAGGTTAAAACAACCGGAAAATCAACATTCATTACCATTCATATGTGATGACTCTGGATCAACTATCTCTGACCAAACCCAAATCAATAAAAATTTTTAGAGAGTATTACATTAAGCTTTATCAGTCAGAGGGTTTCAATGATGAGAGATATGGTTACGTTTTTTTCAGGATATTTCCTTACCAACCTTAAAAGATGAGGAAAGAGAAAGCTTGGAGTCACCCGTCTGTGAATCTGAAATAATTTCTGCCTTGAAAGCCCACCCGATGGGGAAGGCACCAGGCAATGATAGATATACCATAGAATTTTATAAATGTTTTCAATACAATTTTATCCCATTCCTTAAATTATTGTTTAATGATATAACTAACCAGGGAAGGACCATTCACAAATGGATAGTTTCCAACTGTTGAGTTTATTAAATAATGATTAGAAGTTGTTTACTAAAATTCTTGCAGTACATTTGGAGTCTGTAATCCCCTCATTGATACATTTTGATCAGGTAGGGTTTATTAAAGGCTGCCTTGCCTCTAATAATATGAGGAGATTTTTACATGTTTTTGGAAGGTAAGCTCCCTTCAGCAGCGCTGGATGCTGAAATTTTTTTTTTTTGACAGGATAGAGTGGCATTATTTGTTTTATGTTCTTTCTAAATATGGTTTCCAGTTTCATTACTGGGTGAAGGCACTTTATAATAATCCAGCTGCATCAATTAAAACTAATGGTGTAATATCTGAGCCTTTTCACCTTTTGAGGTCTACTCGGCAGGGCTGCCCTGTTTCACCATTCCTCTTTATTCTTGCTCTTGAACCTCTGGCATGTGCTATATATCCATATGTGCTATGATTTCTGGTGTTGATATAGGGGGATATGATTCTAAAGCTGACTTGTACGCAGATGATGTATTATTGACACTAACACAACCATCCCAGTCAATACCACAGGTGATGAAGTTGATTGATGCATTTGGGTATTTCTCTGATTACAAGGTGAATTACAGCAAGAATGAAGCTATTCCTTTAAACTATCATACCTATACTTCACAGCTTGGTACCGCTCGTTTCCAATGGAGATCACAAGGCATGAAATATCTTGGAGTAAACATCCAGACTGACTCCTATAGAAAATATTTTTGATTTAAATGGGCCTCACCTCCTGAAGTCAATTAGAGAAGACATGAAGAGGTGGACAGTTCTACCCCACATTTCATTATGGGGTAGAGCAGAAATTATAAAAATGAATATTTTACCTAGCCTGTTGTTTGTCATGTCTGCCATACCATTATAATTCCTTCCTAACTGGTTTAAATAAATTAATAAATTGTTTACAGGTTTCTTGTGGAAAGACAACGAAAATTAGCTACAAAAAAATGATGAGACCAAGATCAAGAGGTGGATTGGCTATTCTGGATGTTTATTCATATTATTTAGCTTATAATGTTAGATTCCCCTTGTTATGGGCCTACACAAGCAAGAATGAAGTTGGTAGTTGGAAGTGGATTGAGGAGAAGATTTTATTTGACTACAGTAAGTCTGTCTCCTTATCAGCTCTATTTTTTCATCCTAAAATTAACTTTAAAATGGACAACCCTATAATTCAGTTTTCATGCGAGGTAGTTAAAGTGTTCCAAAAACGTCTAGCCTTTGATGGGTCTTCATTACTACCATGCCCTAAAAGGTACAATCAAACAATTAAAAGCAGGGGGCAGAACGCTGTCAAACAACACTTGGGAATGTCATGGAGTTAATGAATTGGAACACATTGTGAAGGAAGGGAATATTGTACCCTTTAATGAATTGAAAGTTTTGTTTGATTTTAGAGATACATATTCATATTTATAGTTGAGATCCATCTTGAGGTCACTAATTTCAAAGAACAGGGACATCGGTCATAATAGAGACTTAGGCCCTGTCCAAATACCCCCATTTGCACCCTGAGGTCTTCCCTGAAGTGCACTTGCCGAAAGTGCAGTGAGGGGTATAAGTGCGCAAGGGACCGACGCTGTTTAAAAAGGAGAATTGGGACAGTTGTGTACATGTCACTTCTGTCTGGGTCCAGCTGGTCCATCTCCTAGGAGACAAAACATGGCGTTGGAGGAAATAATGTTGTTCGCAGCACTGCTGCTGCAAATGATAAATAGATACAATCAGTGAATGATGAGGAGGATTAGGAGCCACAGGAGAAGGTGGCATCTACATCAGATCCAAGTATTGATGCTGATGCCCAACCAACAGGTAAATTAAATTAAATTTTACTCTTGAATTTACCTATTAATAATGTGTATATTAGCTGTAACGTCTTTTTTTACTCTACCGTTAACGTAGCCTAGATTACCGTTATTCCTATTAAAACTTTTTTTGCTTGGATAAATTGTGGTAAATTGTGATATAAAATAAACTATAAAGACATACAGCAATAAAATAATAATAATTAAAGGAACAATCAAAGCTGTAAAGTGATGTGGACTGTCATACAAACTTCCAGTCAACTGTAAACTGTATATTATTTCATTATTAACGCCCTGTCATGTATTATTAAGTCCACACAGCGTGTTGTTTGACGTTATGTTCCTCTAACGGTTGTTGTCAGTCGGAGGTAACGGCTCGCGGACATATCAGTTACCGTTTGAAGATGGTGAGTTGTACCAGACAGCTGTGCAGTGTTACGGCGTCACGACACTACGGAGGATTCTGGGTAAAATCCTCCAGCAAAGTGAGGTCTGATGCGCACTTTCAGAAGGCGTGCATTAAGGGTGCAGGTTTGCACCCTTTGATAACAACAGAAGACAATTTGGACACCCTACGCACTTGTGTCCCTTAGTGGGAGCGCGCAGTAAAGGGGCACAAGGGCTCAAGTGCAGATATTTGGACGGGGCCTTAGATAATACGTTTAGAGGGATTGCCATGGGAAGGAGAATGGTTTCAGCAATATATAAGCTGTTGATCCTTGCATCTCCAGACAGCCTATATTCCGTCAAACATTAATGGGAGAAAGACTTAGATGTTTCCATGACTACAGGTCTGTGGGAATCTGTTTTAAAAAAACACAACAGCTCTATCTACTGTAAATGGGTGAGGTATAAAATTATCCAAATGAAAGTTATGCATAGATCATACATCACACCACATACATTAAATAAAATGGATTCTTCTTCTTCTTCTTCTTCTTTGATTAATTTTGTGTTGTCTGTTGTGTCTTGTCTTGTAGGTATGTTGGTGTCTAATTGTTTATTATATGTTTGGTAAAAAAAATATCAATAATAAACAAAACAAAACAAACAAAAAAAACAGATTTTGGACATATCCTCAACTGTCTGTTGATATCTCAGAAACTGTTTGTCCAATCATTACAAAACTTTCAGGATATGTCATAATAATGTTGAACCATGTGTATCAAAATTATATTGAAACCACTCCGTACAGGGCATTGCAACTCAATTTGGGGTTTTTGAGAAACACATTTTTGACATTTCCTCCTAAACCTTACAGTATCTGTGATTCATACCACATTTTCTGTGGATTGTGTTTATGAAGAGTTATCAAAAGCTTGTCAATATCTCATTGTTATTTGGCGTTATTAACCAATTAACTTAAAAGAGGTGTGGCTCAAGACATCAGTAGACTTGACTCCATAACACTTATGCCAGTCATCACGAAGCTTGCAGAACATGTTGACATACAACGTACCCCCAAAGTTTCATTGAAATGACCACTAGGGGGTGCAAAAAAGTGGGTGGGGCATAACACAAATCAGACTTCAAATCTTCAATTGTTTGTCCAATTGTTACAAAACTTGCAGGATGTGTTTTATGACAATGTTGAACCACATTTATGAAATTCTTTTGAAACTGCTCAATAGGGGGCGCTACCAGTTCCAAACAAGTGCAATGGCCTGGTGCAAAATTTGATTACAAATGAACGACAGTTTCTCCAAACTCAGTAGATGTCTTTAATTTAGTGCTTGAAGCATGTCCCTAAAGTGTCTCTGCCATGGACCAATAGGGGACGACAGTGTTGCCAATGAAAAGTGTAGCCTGGAAGAGAATTAGATGTAAATGAACGAGCATCTGTCCTTCGCCATAACAACTTTTTTTTATTACTTTAATTGATTGATTAATTAAGACTAAGAACTTGATGACAGTCCTTAACTTCACACACCCTCAACACTTAAAAAACAGCCCTGGAGATATGAGAAGGTAGCAGTTTCTAGATGTAACATGGAAATTACTCCTGCTCTTTTAAGGGAGGCTAGAGGGCTAGCCACCTTTCCCCACTTTCAGCCTATGTGCAATGCTTACACATCCCAGACCATGTCTTCACACTTGACACAAAGATAAAATTGATATGGATCGTCCAATCCAACTTCCAGCAAGACAGCAAACAAGCCCATCCGCCAACATGTAACAGAGAATTACAGGGAAAACGGTAATTGCGTTCAGCCCAAATACAGTAATGCTGGTGAGATCAAATTTAAGCTCTATGTACTTTACTTGATTCACTGAGTTAATGTTACACATCCTAATGCATATACGTTAAAGGCATCTAGCAAATCTTACCTGAGGGGAGAGTCCATTGCTAACAGGGTTGACGTGGTTGCTGGGTGCTGCAGAGCTCATAAAAGAGTCAGAGTAGGTGGAGAAGCCGTGGCGGTTGGAGGCCAGACCATAGGCAGAGCTGCTGTCAGTGCTGGACAGACCGGTCTGGTGCATGGTGGACGGAGGTAATGGCTGGGGACGGTGAACTGTACCACCACCGTCTGAAGGGCAAAACACATGATGATTGTGACCTACTCAGGAAGCAGTCATCTTATCAGAGATTCATATAAAACATAAGAATAAGAATAACTAAGAATAACTTTATTCATCCCCCAAGGGGAAATTCAATTTAAAAATAGCCAATCAACAGACAGTTGAAAGTAGATAAAACTGCATTCTGCTGTGATTGTACTCCATGTACTTTGGCAGTCCATTGAGTCCATTAAAAAGTGTGTGACACAGTAATCTAACAGTAATAATTGTCATTATTCATAACATGCTGTTGATTTGCAGTCT
The DNA here is from genome assembly GCF_011397635.1 of Epinephelus fuscoguttatus. Lineage (NCBI taxonomy): Eukaryota > Metazoa > Chordata > Actinopteri > Perciformes > Serranidae > Epinephelus > Epinephelus fuscoguttatus. The sequence goes on along the minus strand of NC_064758.1, from coordinate 3,631,580 downwards.
AATAATACTAGTAATTCTAGTTCTTTGTAACACCAGACAACATATTCTCAATCCGACATCATCACATATTGAGGTTTGGTCATGGACTTTCCACATGAAGATATAATGTGCAAGGTACCCTGGGTGCATTGGTTGTTGACATTCTGGGACGCTGTGTCAACTTCAGCCTGTTACATGTATTGTCTGTTTTTAAAATACACTTCAGTTTTCACAGGAACAATAGATGTATGTGGTTATGTTTAGCCAACACAAGCACATGGTAGCGTAAAGAAAAAAAAAACAGGGCTTGGCTTGAGAATCACATGGGAAACAAACACTGGCCTCCCAGGTGAAAGTTGGTGATTGTTTGGTCCCTTAACTTATGTTGTTGTTGTTCCGCCACGTTTCCCCTCGATGCCACCAGTTGCTGTCACACATTAATGGTGACCAGCCACCTTTCATGAGAGGACAGCTTTTTCGTCTGTGTCTGATCTTGGCAGTCACTGCCCAAGCTCTAGTATTCGATTACTTTAGAGTGAGACTGGGTTGCACCAGAGAACATATGTAGGTATTGCAACGCTGCTGTCCTTTACAGCAGTCTACAATGCAGCATTTCACTACACTATGCGAGTGAAAATTAGAGTTTGCGAATCTAAAAAATGATTTGTTTTAATTGGTGTGAGTGACTCTGAAGACCAGGTTGGTAAAATACAAGGACTTACTAAACTCTGACTCTCTCTTTGTCACTGACAAAAAAACTGCAGAGTACAAAAAATTCAGCTAGCAGTTTCTCATTTTTAGCTGGCCCCAGTTGTTGAAGGAGTACACCTACAGTAGCACATCATATGTAGAGATGAAAGTCCACTGACACCACTGTGATGTGTGACTTGGGATGAGAACACATTAGGAATTTCGAATGTCACACAGGGAATCATGTATTACAGTCATTACAGTTCAATTTTCCAAAACATATGTTCGTGGTGTGGCAGTAGGTTCAAGTCCAAATCCGGACCAAGTATGGAGCATGAACTGGTAGCTGGAGAGATACCAGTTTGCCATCTGGGCAGTACCGAGGTGCCCTTGAGCAAGGCACCAAACCCCCAACTGCTTAGGGCGCATGTCCAAGGCAGCCCCCTCACTCTGACATCTCTCAGTTTAATGCATGTATAGGTCCTGTTTGTGTGTGTGTGTGTGTGTGTGTGTGTGTTTTGGGCCTGTGTGTGTATATGACAACAGAGTGGAAAAAATTGTACTTCCACTCGGGTATTAAAAAAGCATATCCTCTTCTTTTTGTATTGTTTTTTTTGTTAAGCATAAAGGGACCACAACTGCATTTTGTTGTGCAACCCAGTGTACACTGAAATGACAATAAATAAATGACATTCAGAAAAAAACAGTGTAGTGTTTTGATGAGGATGAGGATGACAATGATATCATGTGCTATAACCCTCACAGTCAACAGACTTTAACTGAACACCAATGATTTCGGTTATGTTTTAGGTTTAGTTACATTTCATTTCTGTATTTTCGGCTGTTTGCTCTGAGTTTGGTTCACTTTGCAATGTGACCAGATATAATTTTCACTGCAATGCCTGCATGTCATGTTTGCTTGTTTGTTTTTTTCCTGTAAATAATGTTGATAAGAGTATACATCTATATTTTTGATAATAACAGATAAAAAACACCTACACTGTAAAATAGTTGGCTGAACATTTACAATAAATGAATGGCTACTAGTTGCATGTAAGTCATTTTCACAGCACATTATTGTAGAAGGCCTGTATAGCTGTATACTGTGATCTCACAGTAGTTATGCCTGCATATTACTGTGATTTAACAGTATGCTGTTATAAAATTACTATATTTATCTTCAGCCTCACACTTAAAGCCCCTTACATTACTGTCATATAACAGTATGTTTCTGTAAATTACTGAATTTAATTGTAACTTCGTAGGTTATGTACATTTGATTACTGTGATTTAGCAATATGCTCACATAGTATTACTGGATTTCACTGTAAGCTCACAGTAAAACTGTCTCTGTAAAATAACTATATTTACCTGCATGAATTTCACAATAAAATTCAGAATTTGGTTAAATATCACATTAAAAGCCTGTGAGGTGATAACAATGTAATTTACTGTGAAATATCACAGTTACATACATGGCTGTAGCCAGCTATGAGGTCACCGATGTCCGAACCTCGGTAAAAATTTCAAAGAGAAAAAAATAGAAGCCCCAAACAGCATGGTAAACATGTTAACACACTGGACAGCTTTTATTTTGAAATGACACCTCCTTTTCAAATTCTGGACCTCACTAATTTCTAAACCCTGGCTACAGCCCTGGTTGCATATCGTAACTTGTGAATAATTTGCAGTGTACAGTGAAGTACTGTACTTAAACACAAATTGATTCTCACTATACATGAGTATTGCAATTTTATGCAACTTAATATACTTCTACTCCACTACATCTCTGAGATAAATACTGTACCTTTAACAGACAGCTTTAGCTAATTTTTAGGTGCCAGTTTTTCATACCCTTAATGTCCAGTGAAAACCATGTATCTTCAGATGTGCTGATGATGAATTTTTGTGATCAACTGAGGGTTGAAGTGTTCCTTTTATGTGTTGAAAAAATTCTCCTACTTCTAAATAAACTCTTCAAAACCCTATCTACAGAAGTAAAACAACACTTGAATGGAATGCACTTGTATAGCACTTTTCTAGTCTTCCAGCCACTCAAGGTGCTTTTATACTACATGTCACATTCACCCATTCACACACACTGGTGGCTGAGCCTATCCTACATAGTGCCATGTGCTACTCAGAAACCATTCACACACTCTTTCACATCGATGGAACAGCCATCTGGAGCAATTTGTGGTTCAATTTCTTGCCCAAGGATACTTCGACATGAAGACTGGAGGAGCCAAGGATCACACTGCTGATTTTATAATTAATGGACGACCTGCTCTACGTCTGAGCCACAGCCACTCCTCAAACTTAAAGGACGACTTCAGTATTTTTCAACCTGGGCTCTATTTCCCCATGTGTATGTGTGCATATGATTCATGGGTACCACTCGTTCTAAAATTGGTTCAGTATTGAGCCACGAAACGAGCTAAAATGGTAACGGGGGCAAATGCATCCGTATAAAAGTGTTTTTTTTTCGCCACTGACCGGTTCAGATCGCCAGTGCTATCTCTGTAAATAGCATATGGTAGCGGCCCTGGGGCAGTGGTGAGTGTGAATGAGTGGAGTCAGCTGTCAGTCAGTACTGGAGCAGAGAGGCGGAAGGTGTCCCCGCTTGGTAATGTAAATGAGCATGTGTGTGTGAAGTGTGTGTTACGCTAGAAGAGTCAGAGGACAGAGTCTTTTACGTGCTACCCCCTAGAAGTTTTTGGAGTGCTCAAATAAACGGGACTTTTTCACAAACACAAGGTCCAAGCTCGCAGGTCCAAGCCCGCAGTGTCCGAATACACGGAACTGCGAGCAGACCTCCACGGGCTGATGATGCAAAGGTAGCCTGGGAGGAGGTCACCACAATTGTAAATCATTGTTGCATTTCTCTCGCGCGCACTCTCTCTTTCTCTCTCGCAGTCTCACTCTGTTTCTTTTCTTTTGTCTTTTCTAAGATGACAGATGCTGAATATATACTCCCTATCTGATGCTGTGGCTGTTTGTGGTTGGCTGAGAGGGATGTGAACTCATTAGTTTGCAGCTGTGTTAATCAAATCAGGTTGGGTTTCCATTACGTGTGCCAAACGTGCCAAACAGTGCCAATCCCCTTTGATCTGACATCAGATGTGACGGGACAGTCGACATAGAGATACATTTACGTGCTGATTACAGATAGTTGCATTGAATAGTGGTTTTGTGGCTATTTATTCCATTGTTAATGTGCCTGACATTCTGGAAACCTGCCTGTGAGGTTTTGGTGACGTGTGCTCACTGTCCGCCGGTCAGCCAAACTTCAGCTTACACCAGCTGCGCTCTGCCTGCGCTGACAGTAGACCTGGTTTCAGCTGGCGAGCTTTTAGTGCACCTTCGGCGAAGCCTTTTGGCACAAAACTGTCACTGCGCCAAGCTGGATCTGTCGACACCTCCCCCTGCTGCACCGCCACACCCATCTCAGCGCACCTCGGTCTGCCAAACTACCAAACTGAACAACTCGGGTTCCACTGCTTGAAACTAGCTCTGCGCAGGGTTTGCCACCCTGCGCTGCGCCGGGAAACTAGAGCCCATAGACTTATACAAATATAATTCCTCTCAATCATCACTTATGACCCAATAGAAGAGTGTGGTGGTCTGTTTATCTGCATTTTCTTTTTGTTTTGGTGTGTGGCTGGGCTCCTTCTGGGCGGCGCCCTTTGGCTCTAAACTTCTCACATGGTTTCATTTCAATTAATGTTCAAATGATCCAATATTTCACCAAAAAACATAGATTAGAGGAAAAGTCCAGACATTTGTGTATCAAAAATATGTATTATGTCTACTTTCCTCTCCCATTAATCGTCTCCTAACCTCTCAGATGTATATCTGCTGACCCTTTGGAGGGGCCCGACCCATAGGTTGGGAACCACTGGACTAAACTAGCTAACTGTATATAAAGCAGTGTAAACTAGCTCCACCTCCAGCAGCTACAACAGTAACATGCTTGATTTGTCAAGGACGCGTTCATGTATTTTTGTTGAGAAATGTTAAAGATATCATAAAAGAAAACATTAACAGAGTGAGGAAAATATTTCCGGGTGGTGATACAGCATCCACAGCAACCCATACAAACGATAGAAAGCCTGGAAAGATCTCCGTAATAACTGACAAACGAAACATCATATGCATTCATTCAACAGAGAAGGACAGAGGTTTCTCCATTTAATAGAGGATAGTAGTATATTTTAATCTGTCTTAGATCACTGGATAGAACTAATAAAAAAAATGTATTCATATACTGCAATGAAAAAAACATTTGGACAATCAATTAAATATAACAGCCTATGCGATGAGGGATGTAGGGGAACGTCATTTAATTTATTTATGTATTGAGGGGGGGTCTTTTTTTCTTTTTGTAATAAGAGTACAGTAGATACTAGTGTAACCTATGATTGATGATTTTGAGTTTCCTGTTATGGACTCTTATTGTGAAGAGTGAAAGAGTGAAGTGGGATATGCAATGTTTGCTTTTGACTGGGAAAAAGGGAGAAGTCGTCCTTAAGTTACTGGAGCCTCCTTGTTTATTATTTTATAGTTTCACCAAGGCAGATATAAATCCTTGGCTATCCACCTTATTTTTCACGGAAACACGGAGGCAAAACAGAAAACAGAGTTTAGCTATATATATGTATATATCACATTTTTCACGTCACTATATCACCGTTTCGACTAATCTGATGTTTGTAAAGTCTATAAACACAATGACTGAACAAACATTAGTATTTTCTCTGTGTGCAGCTATCGTAGATAAGCTGGGCTAACCGTTAGCTGTTAGCCGTGTCTGTAATAACTCACTAAACTCACAAAGTGGCCTGTGAAAAAAATATTTTCTCCAGCGGATGTCTTAGTTACAACATGATTGAGCTAATTGGAGTAGTTTCATGTCGTATCCGACAACGGGAGGCTTTTAACAGATGACGATCCTGATGTTAGCTTTGCTGCTAGTGTTAACGTTAGCTGTCCCTGTCAGCTGCAGCCACTGATGCTTTCTAGACATCGTGATTTCCCAAAACTGAATAAATACCACACATAGCAACACAAAACTGCTTTGCTAGCTCAATCATGTTGTAACGGCTGGATGGTTGATGCGTACATGCTGATTCAGGTGCTATCAGAGCCGATCCGCGCATCACTATGGCTTAATGATCAACTCAGTCAATTAAAACAACCTGTCCTGTGTTAGGAGTGTATGTCGCTGACAGAAAAGAAAGAAAGAAAGAAAGAAAGAAAGAAAAGGGAAAAAAGATAGAAAAGCAGTGTACACCTCACATATTTATTTCTCACAGTTGCGCACACGTTTGGCTGGCATGCCAAATCCGATCCCTTACAGACTCACTGACTTAGAGGCGCGTTCATGTGAAGTGCGTGAGTGTGTGAGGGCTGTCCCATTGTCAAATTGTCAAGTCAGTGAGTCAGTGAGTGAGCCCTTTATGCCCCCTTACCATAGGTCAGCATCAATGCGGACTTACGGTAAGGAAATTACCCACAGTTCATAGCGTTGTGACATCAAATACAGGGGCTGCCCTCGGAACACCAGAAGTAACACGGTCGGCAGATATGCAAACGGTAACGTTATGGAAGGAGAGCGAAAAAACAGATAGATAAACAATGAAACATTACATTAACAAGGATTTAAGATGGTACATAGACACACATGAAGTCAGAGGAATACCAGTGGTTATATTCCACACACAAAGAATATCTATCTATCTATCTATCTATCTATATATATATATAGCCTATATATATAGATATAGATATCTAGATATATCTATCCATCTATCTATCTATCTATCTATCTATCAATCAATCTATCTATCTATATGTATAGATATATATTCTTTGTGTGTGGAATATATGCTGACAATAACTGATAAACGATCACGCCCAGAGCCGTCAATGTTAACAACATTTTGTAGAGAGGGGGATAAGTGCTGTCCCATTCCTATTTGTAGCATCCAGAGCCCTTTCAGACTCTCACACTCAATCACTTACAGCTGATGTCAGTTAAGTCAGTGAGGGTTCAGGGCTTGAGTCTTTAGGGGCCGGATTGGAATTGGGCCATATACACAGACGCCGCATTGACTGCCGCTGCCTATCAGAGCCGACGTCCTCGCCGGCCACCATCTTGGATGGGTCTCGCTTCGCCTCCACAGTGCATTCAGTGCATTTAGGTCACAACACAGTTATTTTATTCACCTCAACCCCAGAGTGGGATATATATATATATACATATATATATGTATGTATATACATACACACACATATATATATACATATATATATACACAGTATTTATATACTGTATAAACATACTGTATAAACACAATATACACAATACAAAACACAGTATAGCATATTATGTACACCTTTGTGCACACATTCACTTTTCCACCAGCTGTGCTGCAAATATCCCCTGCTGCTCATCCTTCTGTATCTTTTTTCAAATTATCTTGACCACAGTCCCATTGTCATAGTTATAATACCAATACCAAAAATTAATTTCAGTGTTTATGTAAATACTGAAAATCTTTTTTACTACTTTTGAGGGATCACAGCAGTCAGTGTAATAATTCAATTCAATTCAATTCAATTCAATTTTATTTATAAAGCCCAATATCACAAATCATAATTTGCCTCACAGGGCTTTACAGCATACGACATCCCTCTGTCCTTATGACCCTCACAGCGGATAAGGAAAAACTCCCCAAAAAAACCCTTTAATGGGGGAAAAAAACAGTAGAAACCTCAGGAAGAGCAACTGAGGAGGGATCCCTCTTCCAGGACGGACAGACGTGCAATAGATGTCGTACAGAACAGATCAACATGATAAATTAACAGTAATCCATATGACACAATGAGACAGAGAAAGAGAGAGATAGAGAGAAAGAGAGAGAGAGAGATGCAGGACAGACGGCAATGACAGTAGCTTACAACAACATTAATGAAAGTAATAATATTATCGTTATAGTTCTGGCTACTGTGGTACAATATGTTGAAAGTATATATTAGTATCTGGCAGTATACATGTGTGACAATAGTCATATGTGTATAATAACAGTAGAAGTATGACTAATGATGGCAGCAGCAGCAGCAGGAGGCATCTGGCAGGACCACAGTACAGGCCAAAAGTTTGGACACACCTTCTCATTCAATGCGTTTTCTTTATTTTCATGACTATTTACATTGTAGATTCTCACTGAAGGCATCAAAACTATGAATGAACACATGTGGAGTTATGTACTTAACAAAAAAGGTGAAATAACTGAAAACATGTTTTATATTCTAGTTTCTTCAAAATAGCCACCCTTTGCTCTGATTACTGCTTTGCACACTCTTGGCATTCTCTCCATGAGCTTCAAGAGGTAGTCACCTGAAATGGTTTTCCAACAGTCTTGAAGGAGTTCCCAGAGGTGTTTAGCACTTGTTGGCCCCTTTGCCTTCACTCTGCAGTCCAGCTCACCGCAAACCATCTCGATTAGGTTCAGGTCCGGTGACTGTGGAGGCCAGGTCATCTGCCGCAGCACTCCATCACTCTCCTTCTTGGTCAAATAGCCCTTACACAGCCTGGAGGTGTGTTTGGGGTCATTGTCCTGTTGAAAAATAAATGATCGTCCAACTAAACGCAATGAACTTATCCTCAGAAGCAGAGGTGACTCTTGGTCTTCCTTTCCTGGGTCGGTCCTCATGTGTGCCAGTTTCGTTGTAGCGCGTGATGGTTTTTACGACTCCACTTGGGGACACATTTAAAGTTTTTGCAATTTTCCGGACTGACTGACCTTCATTTCTTAAAGTAATGATGGCCACTCGTTTTTCTTTAGTTAGTTAATTGGTTCTTGCCATAATATGAATTTTAACAGTTGTCCAATAGGGCTGTCGGCTGTGTATTAACCTGACTTCTGCACAACACAACTGATGGTCCCAACCCCATTGATAAAGCAAGAAATTCCACTAATTAACCCTGATAAGGCACACCTGTGAAGTGGAAACCATTTCAGGTGACTACCTCTTGAAGCTCATGGAGAGAATGCCAAGAGTGTGCAAAACAGTAATCAGAGCAAAGGGTGGCTATTTTGAAGAAACTAGAATATAAAACATGTTTTCAGTTATTTCACCTTTTTTTGTTAAGTACATAACTCCACATGTGTTCATTCATAGTTTTGATGCCTCCAGTGAGAATCTACAATGTAAATAGTCATGAAAATAAAGAAAACTCATTGAATAAGAAGGTGTGTCCAAACTTTTGGCCTGTACTGTATATATATACATATATATATCCATCCCACTCTGGCGTTGAGGTGAATAAAAAAACTGTGTTGTGACCTAAAAAACATGCTGTTGCTATCTGCAGAAAGTATTAAAGCATGAAATCCCGCATTTTTAATGTACGAAAGCATCCTGTATCATAACTACATGTGTGTCGTTTGTAACAAACCAAACCTTGTGAAAATCAGTTGAAAATTCAGTGAGTTATTCTATTTTACTTGTGCATACAGCTCCTTCCTCAATAGAAATGAAGGCACTGCGGAGGCGAAGCGAGACCCATCCAAGATGGCGGCGGGCGAGGACGCGCTCAAGCAGTCGATGCGGCGTCTATGTATATATGTCTATGGATACGGTAATGCAAATATTTAGATGCCAACTGCCCTTAAACACAGAAGAAGAAGACAAAGAAGAAGAAGAAGAAGAACTGTCCAATGACAACTCTGCGCGCCTTAATTTGAAAATACATCAGTTTGAATGGCTGTGCTGCGGGACATCGGCGCGACTGCCCATCGAATAACGTTACCTAGATTAATAACTGGCTTATTTTACACCTGCTTGCATATTTAGTGAGTCGTGGCTTGTCATTGTTAATGAAGAACAAAAAAAAATGGAATATGGAGACAACGGAAGGGTCCGGCGGGATCTGTTTCGTCCTCTAACTACATGAACTTCACGTTATTACTATTATTCTGGCGACATCAGGTAAGAAACCATTCCCTGTTATATTTTCTGTAAGTTGATAACCTAACATAAAGTTATTGTTTGTAGTTTCATGTCAATTACTGTCTGTAACCGTCAGGATACTAGCTAAATTAGCTAATGTTACAGGTAACTTAACATTGAGCTAACTTTATAACATTAGCTTGTTGGCATGATTAATGCCAGCAAAACATTAATATTGAATGGAGAGTAGTCGGGAGGCTTTGCTTGTTCTGTTTGTAGGCAGCAATTCTTTGTAATGACATTAACATTACGTTACATTACAGTTGGTTGTTGCTGAGTTAACCTAATTTACGACTCAGCTATAAGGTAACGTTCAGCACTGTTGGTGAACGAATTTGAGATGTAAGCTTAAAGTAAAGTTACTGTATAACGCAAACCGTAATGGTCATGGTAACGTTAGGGGGTTGATATAGACACAACTTAAGAATTTTACCAAAACACGCCCCTTTTTCATAAAATTGCCTTTTGGAGCTCTGTGTGTGTGTGTGTGTGTGTGTGTGTGTGTGTGTGTGTGTGTGTGAGTAAGAGAGAGAGAGAGAGAGAGAGAGAGAGAGAGAGAGAGAGAGAGAGAATACATATATGTACTGTAAAATATATATGCACAGTATATATATGTATGTGTCTATGTACGTATACATATGTACAGTATACAGAGAGAGACATAATTGACAGATAGAGACAGAGCATGTGAAAGTATGTGTGTAAATGATTAACGTAGATCCTCCTGATGAGCTGGTTTGCGCCCCTAGCACCCGCTATGAGTGTATGAATGTGTGTGAATGGGTAAATGATAGACATGAATTTAGAGCACTTTGAGTGGTTGATAAGACTAGAAAGGTGTTATGTAAGTACAGTCCATTTACCATATTCTTCACTGTGTCCAAACTGTATTTCACACAGTAAAGGACCTCTTGCAGTGCATCACCTGTGAGATCACGAGAAGGCTGAAGAACCAGGAGTGACAAGATATCACTGGATGGTGGGGTGCATAATTAAACCCAGGGACAGATGGACAAACAGAGGCAAGACATACAGTGTTGGATTTGTTTCATGAAAGCAAGTTCAGATCTGTGAAGCTGTTGAGTAGTACTTTGCATGCCCATGTTTCCAACAGTAAGCCAATGGTTGATAATGTTTGTGTGTCTGTGTGTGTTTTCCCCTCATGATCCAGAAATTTTGGGAATGAAAAAGCTCCTGCCACAAGATCTTCAGAGCCAGTGAGTATTCATGTTATCCTGACATAAAGACAGTGAATGGATATTGTGCACACTAGTGGCCATATTACTGCCAGTTTGTCAGCACATATTTAATTTTTAATTGTTTTCCCAAGAATTGACAATTATCTTTTTGTGAGATGAAACCTGAACACAGAGGCAGGCAGAATATGCATAATCCACACCAAGGCACCAGTCTGGCTCCAGACCCTGAAGACAATATTTTACTCATCTACTGTTCCTGAGTTTAAAGGGACAGTTCCCTTTTCTGCAGTAGATTTGGGTTAGGATGCTCCCAGTTTGCAAAAATGGGCAGGAATACCACAGAAGCTAAGCCATGTACTGCTGTGGATGGGGTCAGCAACAAATTTATTTTAGTCGCTTTAAAAAAATCAGTATCAGTTGAAGTGTAGGCTGTATACAGAATATTTTCACTGAGGGGTGTAACAATGCATTGTAATACAGTACATTATGATACCAAAATGTGACAATATGCATTGTTGAAATGAAAAAATGTATTGTGGTATCAGCTCTTTTATTACTTCTTAATACCTCCAATAAAACCGGCAAAACTGCCTTGAGGGATGTCACTCAGATTTTTTATTTGCTCATTATTATTTATGATTATAAGCTGTAATGTGTTACCACACTAACACTTACCATACAGTTTCATAAGAAATGGAAATACAGTGAAAATGGCATTGTTATGCATCCCTTTAAGCCTTTAAAATAAGCGAAAATATTTTTTTCAATCATACATTTTCTTCATTCAAGTTCTGTTCCAATAGGGCTGGACAATGTACCGATATTAGATCTTACTGTGATATGAGACTAGATATTGTTATATTATCAGATTTTTTTAGATCATAATATTGTTTTCCTGGGCTTAAAGTGATAGTTCAGTTTTTTAAAGTGGGGTTGTATGATATACAAAATAGCCTCTAAGTATATCAGATGTAGTAGATTGCTCTCTGCTCTCCCTCAGTTAACCACAGCAGTGCAGAGTGCAGCCAAGCAAACAGCGTATTTTCACTGCCTACATGAACTCCCATCTCAAAATAATACCACAGTTTAAGTGTACGCCATAAATACTATTTTTTCCAGTACATTAATTGGTTGGAAAAAAGTTTATCTGGAACTAACCGACTCATGTCATGTACTCCTCCGCGCAGTCTGCGCGCTGAACTCGCCAGCTCTGTGTTGACTCATATTGTTGCAGCTCTATATGATACTGCTTGTGCTTGTCTTGGAGAAAGTTACAAAGATGTAATACAGTATTTGACACAGCCTTGTTATGTATGTGCAACTGCCTGGTTCATTATGAGTACATTTTACATTCTCACCTCCAACACTGATGACTGCTAATGATGAGAAACTTGCTTATATTTTTTAGGACAAGCACTGGAGCAGGGTTTACGTGGGAGAACAGGCACCCTGGTCCGTCATTGATAAGTATCAACTGCAGTATGTAAAATATGACCACTATTCCAAAGCTTAAATTGTGATTCCATACTATTATTAATTATGATTTTGGGGTGTGGGGTGCACTGTGAGGCGCCTCCAAATACGTCATCTGCCTCCAGATAAAATTCAAATGTAATAGCCAGGTTTCAACCTGTACAGGCACTCCACATACAGATTTTAAACTATTTGCACTAAAATGTCAAGATTTAGACCTAAATCAATCAACAGCATTGCTAAATAGTAGTAGGTCTTTGTTAAGATGTGCTCTTTCACTATTGGTGTGTGGCGCTAAACCAAAACTACAGTTGCATCCAAATTACCCAGAGGTAAGCAGGTAGCACACACACATCTTCAGAAAAGGTAGACACATCTCGATTTCACCAGTTTATTTGGCCATGTCAACTAAGCATGAAATGCTCTGATGAAGGCCACCAGGCCGAAACGTTAGCATGTTTAGTTGACATGGCCAAATAAACTGGTGAAATCGAGATGTGTCTACCTTTTCTGAAGATCTGCTACCTGCTTACCTTTGGGTAATTTGGAAATATTGATAATACCCAGATAGTTTTCAGCTGAAAAAAAGTGGTTTAGGGGCTTGATGATCTCATAAAAGTACATTTGCAAGACATTTCCACCAATAGGGATAGAAGAACTAACTTTTATTTTTGTCTTCCTTCCTCAAAGTTGGCACTCTGAAAGGGGAACAGACCATTTTCAAAGACATGTAGTCATCATCATCAGTCCTTTATTCAATTCTCAGGAGAACATTGAGGGAAAGAAAATTATTAGATGGTGGTTTTATTTTGGTGTAACAATTGGGATCTTTTGTTTTTAGGTATATCTGTTTTTACCTTGTTATGATACACCTGTGAAATGTGTTGTGAATCTACGTCTTCCTTATTTTGTTCACATTTTTCTGATGGGAGCGCTAAGACAGACATGAATAAGGGCGAATTCAGATGGTAGCAGGCATTGCGTCACCTTACTGCAGCGTCAGGCTGCGCTCTGGCAAAAGTTGACTCTGGATCAACTTTTTTACCGCAGGCCGCTGCTAGTTTTTTTGGCACCTCATGGGTGCCTGGATTATCTGTGTTTTTCCTGCAGTGCCTACTACCATCTGAATGCCTCTAAATTTTGGTAAACATTTAATAATTAGCAATCTAAAAGCAGACAGTACTCTGTTTACATTGCCAGAATATTAAATATATTACTTTAAAACTGTAATTCTACAAAAAACTGAATCATTAAATATTGGAGTTTGTTCCCACAGTTTGTTTTAACATTATTTTACATCTAAACAAACACTGCAAGTTACAGATGATTTTAATATTTTTTATGCAGTGTATTCAGTCTTCTTACTTTGTTATTTTACAATCTTGAGCATGTGTTCACACTTTACTGAAGGCGTTTGATTGTAATAATTTAGGAAAAATCTGTCAAATTATGGAATTTTATGCAGAACCTTTGATGAAAATGTCTGTAAATGTAAGGTTTTTTAGGATACTTTACTTTCATTTTACAGTTTTTGTTTGGCAGCCGTTGCTGCCAATCATTTGACTGTATTTTAAAGGTGTTTTGGGGTTTATTGAAAGTGTTTGATAATAATAATTTAGTAAAAATCAGTAAAATTACAATATTTTTCTGCAGAAATTTTAGAGTCGTCACTTTATTGAAGGTATTTGATTGTAATAATTTTGTAAAAAAAAAAAAAAATCTGTAAAATAACAGTATTTTTCTGCAAAAACTTGAGAATTATCACTTTATTGAAAATGTTTGATTGTAATAATTTAGTAAAAAATTTATAAAATAATGGTATTTTTCTGCAGAACCTTTAATGACAATTTCTGTAAATTTAATGTTTTTGCACTTTATTTGAATTACAACATTTTACTTTTATTGGACGGTTTTTGTTTGGCAGCCGTAGCTGCCAGTCATTTACCGTTTTTTTTTTTTTTTTAACAGTCATCCTTGTCGTGATCAATGCCTGGCTCCTCTACAAGCTGGACTGCAAAGCTTGCAATATTCCCAAGAAAGAGAAGCTGAACAGGAGAGGGTTTCAGGTGCAATTAGCATATTCTCTCATCCTGGTAAGAATCCATTTCTGTTGTTTACCTTATTCAGTATTTCACTGATTATACAGTTTTCAATGTATGACATTGTTTGACATTGTAATTGATCTTTTTCTCATCTTTTTCAGACAAAATCAACTGCCAACACACCGAGGAGAGGGGGACCATCTTGAGGCAGTGGGAGCCCTGTATCACCAGTGACATCACGGAGCCCTTCAACATCCATGACCGTAACACCACAGAGACCTGTGTCTGCTCCGAAGAGGTCATGTGTACCACCAGTGGATATGCACAAGGACATGATCACACATTTCCCAGAAAAGACAAAGAGAGGACACTGCAGACACTGAAATAAAGGCTTCTCCAATACGCTCTGCAGGAAGTGCAGTGTCTGTCTCTGCTTTTCAGAGGAAAGGAACTGCTTTTTGGAGTACCACTGTACATGAACACTGGGCACTGGTTTTTGAACAAAGTTGTCATTGCCGTCATCTCCCACTAATCAGGGCTCTGCCAGCATGTCCTGGGTTTTTTTTCCCCAATAAATTATGATTCATAAAAATATGACTGTTGTGTGATTATTATTCATGATATTTACTGTTATAGAGCTTGGTAAGCAATCCAAACTGCAAATGAACCCTTAGTTGTCAGTATATTTGTTCTGACAGTGTGAGTGCAAATATACAAATTTTGCACCCATCCAGGCCCAATGTTGCAATATTACATTTCTGTAAAAACTTACTAAAACGTAAAAAAAAAAAATTCAATTCAATTCAATTCAATTTCTGCATCAGACACCTCCTTTAACAACATCTGAGAGGTGAAAAAAATGTTTTGCTCTTTTTTCTATATTTGGGTTTAACAGAGTTAAATGAAAGGGTTCTGATGAAAAAGTAACATCAAGAGAAAATATAATACCAAGCCCTGCAACATGGCATGTAGAAAAGTGCCATGTTTCTAAGAGGCTGAATTTAATGTAAATAAACTGAACTTCCCCCCAATAAAGTCTCTTATCTTCAGCACTCTGTTGATTTCATGTCTAATTAAAGAACCCTAAGGTAGAAACTAGAGTGTGTCTGTGTGTCAGAGCAGCTTCTACTCTGTACATCCAGAACCATTTAAACCTCACTGCAGAACATGGTTCTTCATTGCAGGGATAACAGTAAATGACAAAAGTTGATCTACAGGAAAATAAATATCTGAAAGCAGTACAAAATACCTCTCAGCCTACTGAATTATATTCCATCTTATTTTTATTTTGAACTGCAGCCTGAATTTTGAGTTTTCCATTGCATAAATCAAGGTATTTCCACCATAAATTAAGGCTCAATTTTTCCTAGGGGAGCTCCCCCCCTACAATGTTCACATCAATGGGTATTGAAATTGAAATACATTTATAAATATGTAAGTAAGTAAAAGATGTGCTACTGTATGTATCTTTATTTTTATTAATAATTATTAGAGTGTTGGCCACACACACACACACACACACACACACACACTGCATGCTGGAGTTTCTTATCATTTGTCACCAATCTGTACATTACCAGTTAAAAAGTGTTATCTTCTCTACCTTGGGACAGAGTGTTGGTTGGGTAGCTGGACTCTGGCAGCTGGTATGCAGGAAGTGTTGGCATCCCTGTGGGAGGAAATCCACCCGGCAACAGGTGGTTGAAAGCTGCTAGCTGATTTGCTCCTGCTTGTTTTCGCCACCTGGCCCTTCGATTGCTGAACCAAACCTGGAAAAAAAGAGCAAAAACCAAATGGATCGGTTTAATCAATCATGTCATAAGTCAATCAGATTTACTGGCAGGTGAAGTTGTATCACATGCTGTCAGAGTGGGAAAAAAGCTGCTTTTTTTGGGACAGAGGAATTTTGTTAGGAAGTATTGTGAAATTAAGACCTCAGGTTAGCGAACAGTTTTATGCAACTTGAAGTGTGTAGTGCATAGTAATTTTAAGTAGCTTATACACAGGTGGATACTCCTCTCCTACCTCTCACTGATGGATGTGATTGGATGTACTCAGTAGTGGTGTCATGGTGTACTGACAAATCCTGAAATATCCTTTTACATCACTGCAGCAAGGTGAGAGCTTAAACCAGTGAAGGTCAGGAAAAAAAATCAGCTGTGTATGAGTTGCTTTAATCCACATTCATTTTTCTCAGTTTTACTACATCAGAGAAGCTCAGATAAGGAATATATGAATGCTATCTCATTATACAAAAAAAAAAAAAGGTGACTGATCTTTGGCATTGAAGAGAAAGTACATGCTATGTCAACAGAGTCTGTGTGTACTTTACTATATGTAAATGGAGTGAGTGTGTGTGGTTAATCATGTGTTTTTCCTCATAGACCCCAGATAATACCTCAATAGGTTGAATAAAGGCCTAAAGAGGAGGCATCAGCATCCCACACCTAAATATTTCACACATGACTGATCCACTTACAACCATATAGTCTAACATTTAGTATAGATGCTTTGGAAGGCCTTTTTGGGAAATTTCAATTGAACACAATAAATCAAATTTAATTTCATCTACTAGATTTAATTTCACAGACGCACACAACATTAAAGCTGCAAGCAGCATTTATGGGGGTCCAAGCAGACTGTGAGCATTTGAATGCTTGTTTCTGTTTGAACGGACAAGAAGTATAAGACTGTTCTTTAAAATTACTGATTGTGGTCATCACAGAATGTGAAAATGAAAATGTGTTTCGCACTACATTTGCACTGAATTTTTATTTAATTCAATATCTGAAAATGTATCACATGTCTATTAATTTGTACACAAATAGTGCTGTTTTGTGAGAAGTGTCAAAAGATTCAGGCTACATACAGGATGGCACAAGCAGGTTTTGAACTCTTAACCTTAGCATTAAAAGACAATCACCTTACTACTTAACTACTGAAAATATATAAGTTCCTTGTGAAATCTCTAGAAATTTGGATTTATTGTAATAAGCCATGCCCACATTAAGCAAGTATTATCAAATTTTATGCATCAACTTATTACAAGATGGTGCAAACCTAATTTCTTACAAATCCCTGTAGCTGATTATGCGATATAAACTTTTCACATTTATGGTGTCGTCTAATGGCCGAATATCCCAAGAGTGCTCAGCCAACCTGGGCTCACTCCAAAGTCATGGAAAACTTTCACCCAAGATGCCTGCTTCCCGTAAGACAGTAAAGCCAAACCCTGTTCTTTTTGCCTTAACCCCACCACGTACTTTTGGTGCCTAAAACCAACCATGTGCTTGTGTGGGCCAAACATAATCACGTGTTTGTTGTTAAATGAAAAAAAACATCAATTTGCGGTGTTGTACTGACGTAGTGTGTTCATTTTGAAAGAGACTGTATGACAACTGTACATTTCCAGTGAAAAAGGAAGTGTATTTTGAAAACAGACAATGCATGTAACAGGCTGAAGTTGACACAGTGTCCCAGAACATCAACAATCAATGCACCCAGGGTACCTTGCACGTCATATCTGGACGTGGAAAACCCATAACTAAACGTCGATATGTGATGAGGTCGGAGTGAGAATGTGGTGGTCTTTCATTGCCTGAGCTCTGAGTTGCATGTAATCTTTGCATGTGTGTATAAGGATATCAGAATTACACACTGTTTGACAGCAATAATCTATGACATAAATTTAATGACAGTGTTTTCAAAAAACACGTATTTGCGTATCTGCAGCCCTGAGTAGTGTCCACAGGTCTCTCGTGTTGGCAAGCCCAAACCAGGGCAAAAAAAGTCCAATGAGCACAGCTGCTATTTCAGTTGTTACTGTGAGGACACAGTAGCAACCTCATGTTGTGTTCACACTGGGTGTAAATAACACAATTTGCGCTAGTGAATAACATGTTAAGTCAATTCAAAGACACTATTAGACTTGAATTCCAACTGGGTAACATAATGGATGCGATGGATATAACAACAGTGATGCAAAATACGCAAATTAAGCAGTGCAAATGAAGTAAGTGATGCAATTTCGCATCATACGCTTATTCAAGAGAGTTGAAAAAATCTGAACTTTAGCAACCAGTTTGCACCATGATAGCCAATCAGCATTGAGATCCTCCAGGGATGTATGATGCTGAGGATGTACCGGCGGAAGTTCAATCATCGATTCAGTGATTTCATGCAGACACTGTCATGTCATTTGCACACATACAGCGAGTCAACACAAAATTTTCTAGCGTTCAAACTCGCACAAGTAACGCAACCCGAGAAATTTGCATCACGTTTGGTGTGAACCTAAGAGTGCACAGAGATGTACAAACTAAAGTCAAAGCTGCTATAGAGGGTAAAGGTCCAGTGTGTAGGATTTAGGAGCATACTATTTATAACTATGTTTTTATTAGTATATAATCACCTGAAACTAAGAATTGTGTTTCTGTTACCTTAGAGTGAGCCATTAATGTCTAAAATGTCTACATATCTACAAGGCAGGCCCTCTTCCACAGAATTTGTCATGTTTTTTTCTACAGTAGCTCAAAACAGACAAAACAAACACTGGCTCTTAATAGGGTCATTCACATTTCGGCATTTTGGTCATTCAAATTTTGCATTTCGGCATACTTCTCCCAACCTCACCACTAGATGCCACTAAATCCTACACACTGGACCTTTAAAGTAGTGCTGTATGGTTTCAGAGATTAGCTGATTACCTGGTCACATGACTTCCTGTCTAAAATCACAGCAGACCATGTGCATGATGTACAAAAATCACATAAAAAGATGGGACATTCCCAAACATTCAAAGTACAGCTCTCAAACTCAGCACATTACAGCCAGCAGCATTATGTAGCATCATCAGCTGTCTACAAATGTAACGCAACTTCTTTAGGTTTTAAAAAGAAAAGGAAGGATGTCAAACATATGGACATGTCACACACACACACACACACACACACACACACACACACACACACACACACACCTATTCCCTAGTCCAGTAAAGTGAGCCAAATCAGGCAGATTGTGAAATGACAAAGGGGTGTGTATTGCCAAAAGCTAAACTGTCTTCTTTTTCAACTCAGCAGGGCACTAATTTCCAAGTTCTTAATTAAAGCCAACAAAAAGGCAGAAGCTCAGGGCAGGTATGAGCCTGTCGTTCTGCAGAGAACACACTCACACAGCCAGAGTATGTCTCTGTTCCACTGTCTCCTCCTCACACACACTGGCCCACATTAGGACACCCAGGTAACTGCTTTTTTAAATTATTTGAATCAAACCACACTATACCATTTAATGAACATGAACACACACACACACACACACACACACACACACACACACACACACACACATCCAGAGCAGCAGCAGGAATCTATCTATTGCCTCCAGGTTTCCACCCGCCCATTTTCTCCAGGAATCCTCCTTTTTCATTTGGAGCAAATGGAAACATGCCTTTCAAGTAGAGAAGATCATTTGGACTCCTATTTCTGAAAAGGAGGCTCAAATAATTAGAACAGGTGTTGTCGCCCCGAGGTATGCCTACTACTGCAGGAGAAGCAGAAGAAGTAGAGTCTGACTGATCAGCTCAAAGACATGACCATGGAAAGAAACAGAATATCACCTCCCCTCCAGTCATCTTCTCCTGACCAGAGCTACATAAAACTAACAACATACATCATAAGTGTGTGATGTTGGAATCCTTAATTATTTTTTTATATCTTTGTTTTTGGTTTTGTTTTCTAGCTTGAGTAGTGTAGAAGCAATAATTTGACTGATCAACGGAAAATAATCACCAATACTCTTGGTAATCAATTACTTATTGAAGCAAAAACACAAAATATTGTTTGATGGCAGTTTGTCCTGTGTCAGGATTTGCTGTTGTCCTTTGTTTTATACCACTGTAACTAGATATTTCATGATACATAATATGGATTAGTCAATAATGACAACGGAAAATTAGATTTTAGGTGCCTTATATGTAATCAAAGCCAAAGGACACTTTACATACAGAATGAAGCCAAAACTATGTTAATTAAATAACACAAGATGACAGTTACGGTAAGTTAGAGTTACAAGATTCATGTTAACCATAAAACTACAGACACAGACACAGACAGACAGACAGACTGCCTGACTTGACCAACCTGAAATACAGTACCTCCACTGACATCAGCATCATGCATCCCAATGATGCATCATGTTAACTGTGAGTGTAGCTGTGCTGCAAGTAAACAGTCTGAACACAGGTCAGTTTTCTCTGACAGAGATGAAAGTTTAGTTTTAATCATCAACTCTATCAGAGGACAAAGTTTAAACCTCTAGACTAAAATGTCACAAATTAAGAAAGAATTCAGTTAAGTATTAAGTTATTTTTCTGCATTTAACAGTGAGATGGATAACTGGGTACAAATCCTAGTTTTCTCAGATTAGTTATTTATGGTGTCAAAGTTTTTGAGAGCATAAATAGAGAAATATTGAACTTTTCAAATGAAAGTGATCAGTGATCAGTAAGTATGTGCGCTTGTAAATAACCCCTTAAACCTGTCAAAAACTGCTGAGAAAAGACAGTTTGTATGTGTGCAGAAATTATTTGTAGAAAAAAAGTCTAAATGAAATTTTTAGGGTTGTCACCTTGATTCTAATTTTTGATACATGGATTAGCCTAACTGGATTAGTTTTAAGATAAAAAAAATTTGAATAAAACATTTAGAATCTTCGTCGACAAAAACTAGACTTAAAGTATAAAAATTATTGCACTTCGACTAAAAGTAACAAGCATTTTCATCTGAAGACCAAGACTGAATCTAAAATAGCTGTCAAAATGAAATGAAATGAACATGACTGGGGTGTCGGTGGCTTGGTGGTAGAGCAGGCGCCCCATGTACAAGGCTGTTGCCACAGCGGCCCAGGTTCGACTCCAGCCTGTGGCCCTTTGCTGCATGTCACTCCCTCTCTCTCTCTCTCTTCCCCCTTTTACACTTGTCTGTCCTATCAATTAAAGGCTTAAAAATGCCCAAAAAATATCTTTAAAAAAAAGAAATGAACATGACTGCTACATGCCCCTAAAACACCACTTTACACACAATTTAAAAACCTTTGTAGATGACTTGAATCGTAATTTACACTGAAGGTGTTACAAAATGTTATGTTGCAGAATTAAAAACAACATTCGTCAAATAAATCTATCAAAAGTTAAAATATAAATACTGTAATAAAGTTGAATGGAAAGTAAATCTAAAGGAGACACGGAGTATAGAAACACCATGAATGAGGATCCGTCCATATGGCTCACTGGGTGGTTTGATGAGTACCACAATGATGTGAATCAAGGGTTACAGTCACAGTCACCAGACCTCAAGTGAACATTTGAGTCACATGATCTCCACCACCACCGGCATCATCAGAACACCATTAGAGCTCCACACACAAAAGGCCCCTTCACACTTTGTGATTTTGGGCTATCCCAAACAAACTTATAAATTGCAGGGGTGAGTGAAAAGATCAATACAGTATTGTACCGGTACACTGAAGCCAAGTATCACTTTTTTATCATATACATTATTAATTTATGCAAATACACATTTTAATACAATGTTTAGTAGTAGAATGACAAAATCAATTGTTTTTTGGTCAACTTGATGGTGCTGATGCAGTTAATTAAATTAATGACTTTCTCCTTCTCTCTTTTGATGTGTGTACGTGAATGAATAAGGTAAGAAGCCGCCCATGTTTCACTTACAGTAGAGTGAGTTTAATTTAGTTAGCATGTAAACTTTTGTGTACTTTCCAGTTTGTCTTTGTTAATTGACTGCTACACTGCGGTAGCTTAATGGCTCCTTTAGCCGATGTTAATTAGCTCTCTTGATAACCTCGCTGAGTACCATATGTAATCTCTTAGTTAAAGGAGAAGTCCGGTATTTTGCACTTTGAGCACCATTTCTGGGTTGTTTATGATTAAACAAACAAACAAAACAATGGCACTCACTGATCCATCTTCTTTTGTATTTTAATTGTGGAGAGAAAACGAACGCGTTTCAGCGTAAAGCCATCATCAGCGTGGAGAACAAAAGAAATGGCAACACAAATATAGATAACCAGGTGAGACCCAAAGTCCAATCAGTGACAAGACCATATGATCATACAATAAGATCCATGTGTGCAAACACACATGTGGCCTCCTCAGATGGAAGAGGTGTGGCCTCAGGAATCAACATGAAAGGTAACAGGTGTCACGAGCATGAGAGAAACAATCTACAGGGCTGAACGTCCCAGAGACACACATAAAGCAACAATACAAAAATGGCAATGTGAATCAGCAAATACATAAAGATTGCCTTGAGCAGACAAAAGTTGCCAAAAACACACCAAAGCAAAAACCTGCACTATATATGTACAATCCATTAAACATCTAAAGAGAAAAATGATTATAAAATAGATCTATGCTAAGGAAATCCCTGAAAGATCACCAAACAAGGATCTGTCTATACTTGGGAGTCATAGCATAAAAAATAAGAAAAAAAGGAAGAAAAAAGATAAAGAGCTATGTGACCCTATCGAAACTGATTAATAAGTATAGACCAAAGAGCACAGAAAAATATATACAAACATATAAGGCAAATGTAATAAGGGCAATTAGCATGTCAAGAACATTTTAATCATAATTTTAATAAAACTTTAATTAAGAGCTAAATAACCCTATTCAATATTTAGAATTCTTAGAGTAAATAGAAAAAAATCTAAGAAAATGTAGAAAAAATGTCTAGGAAAAATGTAAGGACGAAAAAATCCAATGAGAAAAATGGACTCACTCTGACCTTGTTGACCTCTTTTTGTTTTTTTTTTTGTTTTAAATTTTTATTGTGTTTTCTTTTTATACGGAAATGAAATATGAAATAATAATAATAATAATAATAATAATAATGAAATAATATTATGAAACCGAGAAATTAAATTAAAAAAAACATAACAAAACACAGGCAGGAAAAAAAGAGGGGGAAAAAAAGGGAAAAAAAAGAGCAGATAACAAAAATGTACTACAACCAATAAGAACAAAAATTAATTAATTAATTAATTAAAAAACAAACAAAAAAAAAAAAACAGGTTAGTGCTGAGTTGTGCAGAGTACATAGTAAATTAGTTCGCAGCAATATCATACATGTATACATTTTAAAAGTTTACACCATAGCATATATAGTTAATCATTTATGAGTTGGACACACTTTCAGACCCCAACGTATAGGTGTGGTACTTTCCCCATTTCAAATCATATTTCCCCACCTTATCCAATAATCTGTATGATAGGCGCTCAAAAGCAGCCAACTGCCCAAGAGATGTATACCACAAGGATGGTGCAGGTGCAGCAGATGCTTTCCAGTCTTTAACCAGCAGTCTCCTTCCTAACATAAAGGCAGTTTGGATCCACTCCACTAAGGAAGGATTCAAATCTTTTAGTAAGGAAGGATCTCCCAAAATAAATAACTTGGGAGAAAATGGAATATTGACGCCAGTAATGTTTTCCACTGTAGTGTGTATTACAGACCAATATTCCTGAACTTTTGAACAGTTCCAGAGCATGTGCACTAAACCGCCATCTTTGTCATGACACCTCCAACACTCAGGACTATCAGCCAAACCCGCTCTATGGAGCTTGGCTGGTATCCAATAAGTTCTATTTAAAATTTTGAATTGACTCAATCTTGTTCGTAATTCCCTTGATTCTTCCCGTTGCTGTGAATTTTCAACCATTCCTCCTCTGTATAAGATACCTTTAAAAAAGTTTCCCAACATAATTTTAATGCAAATATTTTAGAATCAGAGGCCTTGAGAATCATTGCATATAAGAGGAGGCTTCATGATCCAGACCAGAGATGTTCAAAGAGTTTCGACACTAGGTGGTGCTGATGAGGACGAGCCAAAGACTTTCCCTAGCAGGTCTCTTAACTGTAGATAATGCCAGTATTGATTCTGTGGTAGGCTGAATTCTTTTTGAAGTGTTTCAAAGGATTTTAGTGTGTCCTCCTGGTATAAATCCCCTAGAACTACAATGCCCTTTTTGTACCAGAGATTTCCAAAGAAAAGGTTTTTTGTCTATACAAAGCTTGGGATTTAGCCAGATCCCAGCAGACCTGTGAAGATAGGGGTGAAATTTAAATATCTTGGGGAGTCGGTAGTGTAGTGGATAGTGCTGGCGCCCCGTGTACAGAGGCACTGCCTCACTGCAGCGGCCGCGGGTTTGAATCTGGCTCGTGGCCCTTTGCTGCATGTCAGTCCCCACTCTTTCTCTGTCTCCCCATTTCAATCACTGTCCTATCATTAAAGACCATAAAAATAATCTTTAAATTTTTTTAAAATATCTTTGCTATTTTATTCAACACCCACTGGGTATGAGAAATAATGGGATGTAAACAACTTTGTGGGGCCAGTCCAGCTGAGATACAGTTTATAGGTTCTGGGGGCAAAGCCCATTGTGCCATATGTTTAATAATAAATGCATAGTGGTAAAGTAATAGATTAGGCATACCAAGTCCACCTCTTTCTACTGGTCTCTCTGTAGTTTTTTCAGGCTCAACCTGGGGCGTTTATTATTCCATATAAATTTATTACAGATTTGATCAAATTGTTTAAAATAAAGAAGTGGGATTCTGACTAGAAGAGCCTGTAGCAGATAGTTAAATCTCGGAGCACAGGCTTGTCGACAGCACAATAGAGATCTATATTGTAGATTTTTTATATAGTAGAACATGATAAATGTGTCTATATACATCTTAATGGGAAATCAAAATGTAGAAAAAAAGAATAATAAATAAAATACATAATGTTTATGATGAAATAGAGTGGTTAAGACCAAAACAGTGACAAATGCTCATTTTCGGAGAATTTGGCTTTCCCCTACCTGGCTTAAGAGTGCTGCCTTGGCAATGTGTTAGAGATGTCCCGATCACATTATTTTTACATCCAATCCGATACCGAGTCCTTTATTTTGAAACCGAGTCCAATACAGAGCCGGATCCAATACTTTGCAAAGCATTAAGAAAGGAAAAAAAAGAATGCATCCAAGTTGTCCCACAAGGTTTATTTTTATCTAAACAGTATCCAAAAAGCTTATCGGTGGTTCAGCAGCACAAAATGTACACAAATTCTGAATTGTAAACAAATTGTCCCTCCAGAGTTGCCGTAGGGCTGTGGTAGGCGAGGTTCCGCCTTTGGTGTGGTTGTGTTGCTCGGAATAAAGAGAGAAGCCGTGGCCACTGAACCTGTTGTCTCAACTGCTGTCCATCTATTGCTCATTAGCTGCACTCAGTTAGGCGAACCCAGGACGCTCGCTTACAATACATTGGAAAGCGGAGGCAACAATGAACAACACAGATGAAAAACCTGGCCATTGTTGTTGTTTTGATTCCTCCGATCTTTTATTACAGATTCCGATTTTGTAAAAATAACGTGATTGGTGCCGATACCCGATCCGAGGATCATGTTTAAATGAATGAGTGTTTAAAGATTGTGTATGCATATTTATAAGAACTAAGTGTAAAGCTATTTTTTCCCTTTGTTTATTTCAGAACCACACACACAAACGGACACTTGTTGTAAACCTCCTGCATTGAAAATTAAAGTATCTCAAACCTGATTCATCACACGCTGTGGAGTCACCACTGGACAGCACTAATCCATCTGGACAACCCTATAGAGAGCACCACCCTCCAGTGCATTTGGCCAACTATAATGTCGATTATCTTCCATCCCAGCATCCTCCAACCACGCCACCCAGACATAGTGACTCCAAGAGGAATCTTTCTGAGAAAAGTGTATCAAGCTTCTGGTCAAGTGCATCCTCCAGGCTATCATCTCGGTCATCAGTGGGAATCTACCCCAGCCCCGGTCTTTCCATTGTCCAGACTGCTCTATTAGAGGAAAGGATCAAGCAGATGGAGCTTGCAGAACTGCAACAGCAATCTGAAGAGGATTCCAAAGCTGACATGGAGAGTAAGCGCCTTTGCACTCAAGCCCGAGAAGACCAACGCCTACAAGAGGAGGTGCACCAAGCGCGGGAAGCTATGACTAAACAGCTATACTGACGACGCCGGCTCCAGAAGGTGGAGAATGAGCTAGCAGTAGCTAAGGTAGTCACCTCCTTTCTGCAGGAACAAGACGATGTAAGGTCATCTAATAGTGCATCAGTAGCACCAAGCTTTAATCCCTTACCAGTGATGACAGGTGACACCCCAGCTGATTCAAAGCATCTTATTCAGGCCAGCCTATGGCAGTCTACACCACAGCAGCTACATACAGCTAACATTCTTGTCGCTACAACCTTGGGTCCCCATGCTGATGTGTTGCCACCGGTCTCAGTTGCTACTCTAGCTGCACCTATTGCACCATCCATTACAGCTCCTCCAGCTGCAGTTCCGCTTAGCCAAATGCCAGCTCCAGCTATTCCTACTGCCACTGTAGCCATAAAAAACCCTGTCTGCATCGCGCCAACCACTGCTGCTGCAACTGTGAGGCCAGCGCCAACTACTGCTCCCATGCAACTTGCTGCAGTGCAACCAGTACCTTTTTACATGCTGGCCATACAACAACCCGCATTTCCTTAAGGGTCATGGCATCATTGTTCTGGGGCTTTATCGTACCCAACACCACCGGTCCCATCCAACCAGCCTGAAGCACAGCATCAGACACTGCCAATGGTCGCATCAATCAATCTATCAGTCAATCAATTTTATTTATAAAGCTCAATATCACAAATCACAATTTGCCTCACAGGGCTTTACAGCATACAACATCCCTCTGTCCTTAGGACTCTTGTAGTGGATAAGGAAAAACTCCCCCCAAAAAAACCTTTAACGGGGGGGAAAAAAAAAAAAAAAAAAGGTAGAAATCCCAGGAAGAGCAACTGAGGAGGGACCCCTCTTCCAGGATGGACAGATGTACAATAGATGTCATATAGAAGAGATCAGCATAATAAATTAACAGTAATCCATATGACACAATGAAACAGAAAGAGAGACAGAGACAGAGACAGAGAGAGATGCAGGAAAGACAGTAATGACAGTAGCTTACAACAACATTAATGAAAGTAATAATATTATAATTATGATTCTAGCTATTGTGGTACAATATGTTGAAAGTAAATATTAATATCTGATAGTATATGTATGTGTAATCAATAATCATATGTGTATAATAACAGTAGAAGTATGACTAATGATAGCAGCAGCAGGAGGCATCTGGCAGGACCACGGCAGCGGCACAACCACACACGTCACACTATCCAGTCACCGCTGTGATTGAAGTTAACCAGCGAGACAGTGGAGCACAAAGGCTCCAGAGAAGAGGCCGAGCTAGCAAGATGCAGTAACAGGACATGAGAGATAGAGAGAGAGAAGGTGCCCAGTGTATTATAGGAGGTCCCCCAGCAGACTAGGCCTAAGTAAGCCTAACTAGGGGCTGGTACAAGGCAAGCCTGAGCCAGCCCTAACTATAAGCTTTATCAAAGAGGAAAGTCTTAAGTCTAGTCTTAAATGTGGAGACGTGTCTGCCTCCCGGACCGCAACAGGAAGATGATTCCACAGGAGAGGAGCCTGATAGCTGAAGGCTCTGGCTCCTGATCTACTTTTAGAGACTTTAGGGACCACGAGAAACCCTGCATTCACCAGATCTCTGGTGGGATAATATGGCACTATGAGCTCTCTAAGATATGATGGAGCCTGATCATTTAGAGCTTTATAAGTTAAAAGTAGGATTTTAAATTCAATTCTGGATTTTACAGGGAGCCAGTGCAGAGAAGCTAAAACAGGAGAAATATGATCTCGCTTCTTAGTTCCTGTTAGTACACGTGCCACTACATTCTAAATTAACTGGAGAGTTTTTAAAGACTAATTAGAGCTACCTGATAATAGGGAGTTACAGTAATCCAGTCTAGAGGTAACAAAAGTGTGGACCAATTTTTCTGCATCTTTTCGGGTCAGGATAGGCCTAATTTTCGCAATATTACGCAGATGAAAAAATGCAGTCTGTGAGGTTTGTTTTAAATGAGAATTAAAAGACAAATATTGATCTAATATTACTCCGAGGTTTCTTACGGTAGTGCTAGAGGCCAGAGCAATGCCATCTAGAGAAACTATGTCATCAGATAAAGAGTCTCTGAGTTGTTTGGGGCCAAGAACAATAACTTCAGTTTTGTCTGAATTTAACAAAAGGAAATTGGAGCTCATCCAGGTTTTTAAGGCAGTTACGAGGTTTAGTTAATTGATTGGTTTCTTCTGGCTTCATCGATAAATACAACTGTGTATCATCCACATAACAATGGAAATTTACAGAGTGATTTCTAATGATGTTACCTAAAGGAAGCATATATAGAGTAAATAAAATTGGTCCGAGCACAGAACCTTGCGGAACTCCAAAAGAAACTTTAGTACGTAATCCGTTGTAGACCCAGCTCGTTTTACACCGCCAAGTGTTGGAGCACCACCTTACCTCAATCCAGCTTGGTTTTACATATCTCCTGTTGCACCTTGTCCTGCACCAGCTACACCGATTGTCATCAACAGTTATCCTGGGATGGAGACTTTGATTGCTTCCTCTTATGGCATCCCAAAACCAGCACCCCCTACCTTTGACAGCGGTTGTGAGAGTGACTTTGCACTGCTTAAGATGGCACTCAATGACTTAATGGACAATCACAGACATTTGAATGAGCAGTATAAATACCAAGTACTACTACTACTACTTGGCTAGCTCAAGCTTCGGAGTGCATCCAACTCGCAAAGGCCTTCATGTATGATCCCCAGCCGTACACAGCTGCTTTGCAAACCTTGCAAGATAAGTATGGTCAACCCCGGCAGCTTGTGCAATCTGAACTTGGAGCCATACTCAACTCTCCTGCCATAAAATCTGGAGATGCTGAGGCCTTCGATTCTTTCGCTCTGTCAGTGCAGTCACTAGTAGGGATGCTTAGGATCCTTGAAGGACAAGGTGGATCTGAGCTCAGATGTGGATCCCACATTGATCGCCTCCTGAGCAAGATGCAGCCGGCCCACAGAGACAGCTTTGTGGAAAGCTGCCTAGGCCGTGGTATGGACCAGACTTACACTTTTCCAGACCTGGCAGCGTGGCTGCAAATGGAAGCCCAGGCCAAACGCCTAGCTAGTAAGGCGACAGCTATTTACGAGTCTGAGGCTTCTAAGTCTTCAAAGAAGGACTTAGGCACCACGTGTCATAAAGAGAAGACCACAGCAGTCCTCCTCAACACCACAAAGGACGCGGGTCTCCTAGCACTTTCTCGCTCAAAGCCTATTCCCAAGCCATACTGTCCTCACTGTGGCACTAAAGAGCACTTCTTGAACTCCTGCCCAGAGTTTCAGAAGTTCACCACCAACCAGGTCATTAAGTGGATCCAGGATGGTCAGTGATGCTGGAAGTGTGGTTGGGCTCATAAGGCAGAGGTCTGCACCCTCAAACGACCCTGTAAGACCTGTAAGGAAATACACCTCACAGTGCTCCATGATGCTGTACAGAAGATGTCAACGAGCGTCCTGAAGGCGAGCGTCCCCTCATCAAAGGCTTAACTTGACCAACCCAACCAATCACAGAAGGTCATGCTGAAGGTAGTGAAGGTCCTACTACACAATGTAGACTGAACGATAGAGAATTATGCCATGCTCGACGTCGGCTCAGAGAGAAACATTGTCCTGCCAGAGGTTGTACAGCAGCTTCACCTCACCAAACAGCCAGAGACTCTTCACCTCAGGACAGTCCAGCAGAAGGTTGTGGAGCTGCATGGTGCCTCAGTCAACTTGCATATATCCTCACTACACCAGCCAGCCAAGAAGTATAAGATCAGCCAGGCTTTGACTGCCAACAATTTGAGTTTGGCTGAACACACCTATCCAGTAGCCGCGGTTCAGAAACCCTATGAGCACCTTAGAGGCTTGTATCTACCATCAGTTGACCATGCTCAACCGCTACTCTTAATCAGCTCAGACATGCCCCGTCTGTTAACACCAACATGACCAGTGCGAGCTGAGCCTGCAGGAGCACCTTTGGTTGTCTGCACCAAATTTGGCTGGACCCTCCAAAGACCCACAGGACTTGGGCAACTGCTGCCTGAAGAACAATCGTGCCTTCACCTCATGATTGCTTCATCATCGACAGAGCTGTTTAGGAACGTGGAACGTCTTTGATGAGTTGACACACTACGCTATATCAGCGAAAAGGCTGTTATTTGTTCCAAACAGGACCAGCAAGCCCTTGCCTTACTGCAGAAGGCCTCCACAGGGGTAGAGATTGATGGCACTCTGCGCCGTGCCACACCACTCCTCCGACTGACCCCAGCAGTTATCTTTCAGGCACCTAAAGAAGCGGTGCTTCCAAGTCTGCGTAGTACCAAAAGATGGCTCCTCAGAAATCCTGATCGTGCTGATTCATATTGCAGGGAGATCCACAAACTGGAGGAGGTGGGTTTTGTGACCAAAATAACCCCAGAGGCTGCTGAACAGTCCTCAGAGTCCTGGTTGTTAGGACACGATCCTGTTTAACTGTTCCTTTGCCTACAGATGCCAGTCACTAAATGATCAGCTCCTCCCAGGACCTACCTTAGGGCTGTCACTGCTCAGCGTCCTTCTAAGGTTCAGGCAGCATACTGCGGCAGTCAGCAGGGACATGAAAGGTATGTTCCGCCTACTGCCAACTGATCGACCAGTGCTTCGCTTTCTCTGGCATGACATGCAGAGATCGGAAGAGCCAACCATCTATGAGTGGCAAGTGTTGCCCTTTGGTCCCTGCTGCGCAATAGACGCTCTTCAGAGGCATGCTCAGGACCACAAAGCTAACAGCCCAGTCCTCGCTGAAATTGTGGAACATTCCTTTTATGTTGATAACTGCCTGCATAGCACTGATACCATTGAAGATGCCAGAACCCTAGTCGATGGACTTCACCTGCTCCTGCTCTCTGTAGGGTTTGACATCTGACAGTGGGCAAGTAACATGCCTGTGGTCATCGAACAGCTCCCTCCAGAGGCTCGGTCACAAAGCAGCGAGCTGTGGTTGTCTCAAGTCAGTAGTGACATCCAGGAGCCCACGTTAGGACTTTGCTGGGACTGCCTCCGTTAGGGTGCATCAAAAAACACAATTCTTGAATTTTGATATGGCTGGGTGCTAAATGTGTTCCAATATATGTAGAAACAACACATGCAAAATATTTTTCCAATACATGATGATTTAGGGGTGCCACCGCACATCTGTTTTTGTTGGATAAAGTGATAAACAGTGCTCAATGGTCACCGTAGAGCTCTGAAGTAATAAAGACTGCAGCTCAAGAAAACTGAGGTGATCTTTATATTTTTGTGTTGGGTATGTATACTCTTATTACATATTACTACTATATATGTAGTTGTGTCTTTGTATATCTACATACTTTGAATGAAAT
Source organism: Epinephelus fuscoguttatus (assembly GCF_011397635.1). Taxonomy (NCBI): domain Eukaryota; kingdom Metazoa; phylum Chordata; class Actinopteri; order Perciformes; family Serranidae; genus Epinephelus; species Epinephelus fuscoguttatus. The sequence goes on along the minus strand of NC_064758.1, from coordinate 3,599,757 downwards.
GTAGTCATATTCATAGGTATTTGGTGCTCATTACATCTAGCTAACATTAGCTAGCAACAGTTTGCTAACCACAGTTAGCTAGCTTAATGGTGCGTTCCAGGCAACCCGTAACTCGTCTTTTCACAACCTGTAACCCGTGAAAGTGCACTGGAACGGCAGTCAAACCCGTAACTTACCACCCGTGAACTCATACCAGATCGATGTACTCCCAGTTACGCTTTCTAACGTCACACAGCCCTCTAAACCAATTACCTTACTCCTCTAAACAACAATGGCAGCCCTATGGATGCGGTGTTGATGCAGGTGATACATGGTGAGAAATAGACATAAAATAACCCTAATGTTCTAATGTAACGCATTATTGGCAGCCGCTCTAACAGCTGGTTTCCAGTGCAAGAATAATCAATACAAAATACGTTTCCAAACACACAGGTAACGTAAAATAAAAACTATAATAGCATCTGTGACCTTGTGCGCTGTTTTCCTCCTCCATTTCGCTCAAATGAGCAAAGAGCAGGCACCTTTGGCAATAGAAATATTGGGGAAGCACAAACATACAGTTCGCCATGTTCAACGTTAAACAGGAAGTAACTGGCAGTTTGCCGTAACTTTCCTGGAACGCTACAAAGTCGTAACTCGTGACTTGAAGTTGTGATTTACGAGTTCAAAAGCCTGCCTGGAACGCACCATAACTTATCATTGTAATGATGAACTTAGACTTTGTATGTTTACATACTTTGAATGAAATGTAGTCATATTCATAGGTATTTGTTGCTCATTACATCTAGCTAATGTTAGCTAGCAACAGTTTGCTAACCACAGTTAGCTAGCTATGTTAGCTAAGCTAGCTATGTTAGCTAAGCTATTAAGCTTAACATCAACAGTATTCTAGAGTAGACATTAGACAATATCATATCATCAGAGTATTGATGTCTCATGTTTATTGAGAGTAGCATTGTAGTTGTTAAATATCTAACAACTAAAAAAAATATAGGTATATTTGCGAGCACAGCTAGCTACTCTGGTAGTGATGTCACGGTAAGTTATCATTGTAATGATTAAGTTAGACTATGTTAGACTATGTACAGCTAAAATTTGCCCTCACCAACTGGTCCCTGCCAGACTAGCAGTAGCAGCCTGGTCTTTGGTCTGGGCCCCAGCATCACCAGTGAGGATGGCATCATCAATGGCGCCAAGCTGCCAACTGGTCGTCAGCACAGGCACAGGCTGAGCAATTAAGTTTGAAGTTTAGTTAATGTCAGCTCTTATCATTAGGCCCTGTGAGTTGCCAGTGAGTTAGCCACTAGAGATGGTTTGTTCTTTTAAGTGTGTTAGTATTGCCCTTGTGTTTAACAATAAATTCAATTAAACTTTATATGTGTGTCCGACATCTATCACTGCTGCACAAAACTCAGGGAAAGGCCACGTGAATATGTCCCATTGACCTCCATTCATTTTGTCTATAGGACAAATGAATGGAGAATCTTGAAAGTTGATATCTGAGAAATGCCCAAGTTGCCCAAAGGTCAAACAAACTAATTTTACTTTGATAACCCTATAGAACATGTTACTGTATAAAAGTTCACTGTACTCAACATTTCCGGGTCAACCTTTTGGCAATTAGACTAAAAATTGCACATTTTTCGAAATTTCACAAAAGTTTGTGTGTTAGGTGGCACCCCTAAATCTCAATGGATTTCCTCAAAACTTTGCAAAAGACATTTTTATGTTAATTGGAACAAAATGCAATGCCAGCCAAATTGATATTTTGAAATTAAAATTTCCCATTCAAATTTGATGCACCCTAGCCTCCGTGATACCCTGGGGTATAGACCTTGTTCGCTTGAGGCCCTGACATAAAAAGTTGTTTGGAAAAACGTCATTTGAACTCTGTTTTTAGCCTCATTGTAGCCTGCAGCTCTAACTGCCTCTCTGGGCGCCGCGCTCACGTGAAAGCACATGAAAACACATGAACACGGTGCCCATGTCCCACAGTCTTGCACAAGCGCGCACAAGTGAGCGCAGGGCTTCAGGACACTTGGATCACTACGGACGAGCAGTATGAAGGTATTTCGTTGTTTCAGTTATGTGTTTTTGGACGTTTGAATCTGGGGCGCCGTAAGCCTCCATTAGGTGGAGTTGTGTTGCTACCCCCTCTCCCCTTGGATCTCCGCAAGTGATGTGAGGACTCTAAAACTTCACCTGAGCCTCCCTCAGCATATGGGTGAGTAGATAATGGCTGAATTTTCATTTTTGGGTGCACTATCCCTTTAAGAAATCTTCGTTGATTGATAAAATCTCCTGTGACCCTGCACCACAGCTCCCAGATGTTACCAAATTTAGCACCTGGCAGGAACTTGTCCATGCTACAGCCCGGTCCCTACATGGGGCGGCTGACCCTGGCACCCAACCGCCTTGTGAAGCTGCTGATTACATCATTGCAGAGAAGCTTCTTTTGATGCAATCCCAGATGGACTCCTTTCCTGAAGAGATGAAAGCCCTGAATGCTGGTCGTTCCATCCCATCAGACAGTTGTCTTTGGTCCCTTGCACCAGAATATAACGAGGCCACAGGACTATTGAGGATTAACGGTAGACTACGACGGTCTGACATTCTTGAGATGGGCTTGATCCACCCTGTCATCTTGGATCCACATCACTCCATCACCAAACTTCTGATCCAAGACTGTGATCAGACTCTTCGGCACCCAGGACCCGAACAAGTGCTGGCTGAATGTCGCCGTAGGTTTTGGATTCTCCGTGAAAGCGAAGCTGTCCGAAGACAGCAGCATGTATTCCAAGAGTGTCAATGCTAGCAACCAAGCCAGTTAGCCAAGCCCATGATTCCACGGATGGCTGACCTCCCCCCAGCTTGGCTGCGCCTGTTCAAACCTCCCTTTTATTCAACAGGAGTAGACTGTTTTGGTCCCTAGCAAATCAGGATTGGGTGCCACCCGGAGATAATATGGGGTATAGTATATAAATGTATGACCACCCGATGTGTTCATCTTGATTTGCTTGAAAGCCTGGATTCAGAGGCTTTCTTGCCAACCTGATCTCACAGAAATACGTGAAATGACCACGACCTCTTAAAACGTAATGAGCTAAAATTACGTGCCAGTACCACAGAAACAATGCAAAGTATGTAATGTAAAGTCAGTTAGGATCCATTCTCGTGGTGGACACACGAATTCCCTGATTCAACAACATCACGTCAACCTCGTTTTCCTCAGTGATATCTTTAACATCCCTGTATACACACAAAAACACGAAAGTGCCCTTGATAACACAACAATATGACAGGTCAATGTCAAGGCATTAAAATAAAATAAATGTATTTTGCCAGCTTTTGATAGCATAGGGCTTTAAGAGCATTTTGCTGTGGGCGGATGGGGTGCATTTTGTAGCTACTGTCTGCCGTCTGTGGGCTTCATTCCATTTCAGATTGCCGTCTGTCTGCCGTAACCAAATCCAAACGCCACTAATAAATAAATAAATAAATAAATAAGAAGAAAAAAATAAGGCTGAGCACGTAAGAACCAGAGAGGAAACACCATCACATGGAGTCGTCTGCCCCCGGCAACCCAGCCACCCTCCACTCCACCAGGGGAGAGCGTACCCCAAGCCAGCGCCACAGAACCAGCGGCCGCCCCCCAGCGCACACGGCTCCTACTGAAGAAACAACATTGGCCTAACATAAAATAATTTTGTTATTAAATAAATTAAAACATATAGCCTACAGTAGATAAAAGTAGAACATGCTAAAAGTAAATAATAGGCTAAATAATATCTAAGCAATAATAAAGTGTCTAAACAATAATAAATTGTATCTAAGTTATCTATTAGGCTACCATTCAACTCTGTAAATAGATTTTAAAATTTCAATAGAATTTTAATATTAATTTTGCTTATGTCATTATTGTTATTATTGGTTTTACTTATTAGTAGTATTGTATTGTCTGAGGATGACTCATGTTAGTAACTATCTACAGTAAAAAAGAAAAAACAAACAAAAATCAGTTTATACACTGGGCCTTCAAAGCGCTCTCTGAAACTAGACCTGGCAAAAAATCAAAACTTTGTCATAGAACTAAACCAAATACATCATTGGAAAGGTCTCAACCTGGAGAATAACAGTATGAAGATTCTACATGGCTCCTGCCTTCAACCATTGACCTTTGAACCTTGACCTCAGTGCATGTTTGAGGGCTTATAACTCAGCAACGAAAGGGGGTACAGACATGGGACCAACTGTTATAGAGATCATGTGAGTGTAGTCAACAACTGGGGGTGCTGTCAGATATGGATAAAATATGGATAAAATTAATTTTCACCCATTTAGAAATTAGATATTTAAAATCTGATTACACAAGTGTGTTTACCATCCCCTTAAAGTCCACACTGTACTCTCAATTCAGTATTTACAACTTCCAAATCTAGGAAAAACACTTATATTTTTTAAAAACTACAATTCCCTAGGACTGCACCATGCAGCTTGATACATATCAGAAACATAGTTATAGTTCTTCTGATTTGCAAAGTAGGGTTCTAAATAGGGTTGAAAAAAGATATATCTACTGAATATATCAAATGTCTTGTAAAGCCAAACTAGTAATGACACTACACCTAGATGAACTATGTTAAGAAAAAGTAAGGATGATGGTTAATTTCAGATATTTTAGCAAGTTCTCTAGAAACTGCATTTTTGGGACTCCATTGTAGAGTTGTCAAATAGTGTGGTAAAAAAGTAAATCTACTGAATATATCAAATATCTAGTACAGCCGAACTATCATGTTATTATTATTATTATTATTATTATTATTGGTGGGAAATTATAACAGAGGAATATATTTGCCGTTTTAATATCAAGAACACTTTTGTGTTTTTGTGTGTATACAAGACGTTACTGAATCAGGGAATTTGTGTGTCCACCACAAAAAAGGATCCAAATTGACTTTACATTGGCATTGTTTCCGTGGTACCGGAACGTCATTTCGACCCATTACGTGCTGCCACCACGGAATGCGGTGTTAAGAGATCGTGGTCATTTCACGTATTTCTGTGAGATCAGGTTGTTTCTTGCTGGGATTGAGAAGCTACATTGCCCGGCACGGTGTACCATTGGAACTTCTGCTGGACAATGGCACCAACTTTGTCGGCAGCCCTTAAGGTCACTCTCCGGGAACAGGCAGTCCCTGAACCTGTGCTATGGACTGTACTTGTGGAAGTGGAGGGCACTATGAATGCCAAGCCTTTGGGCTACATATCTTTAGACGCTGCCAACCCAGATCCAGTAACACCGAGCATCCTCCTCATGGGACGCCACGATGCCTCGCTTCCACAGGTGATGTACGACTCCAGCAAGCTCCTGGGGAAACATAGGTAGAGGCACAGCCACGTCCTGGTTGACTACTTTTGGTCATTCATTCACCACTACCTGCCCAGCCTACAGGAGAGGCATAAGTGGAGGAGGGACAGCAAGACCCTTGAGGTGGATCAGGTAGTTTTCCTAGTAGATCCACAGCCACCACAAGCCCTCTGGCCTGTTGGGAAAGTGGCACATACTTACCCTGGAGCTGACAGATGGGTCAGGACAGCAACTGTCCAAGTGAAAGATAAGACCTACGTTCGCCCTACTGCTCGCCTGATTCCCCTTCCAAGGCTCCATGATGATGACACTCCAGATACGGCCTGATTGACTTTCTCCCTATTTCTCATATCTCGAGAGACACTCGGGGGCGGCTGTGTACGAAAGCCCTTAACACTGGACACACGCATCGTCAGTTTCAAGCAGCATGGTGCAGCAGTGAGAGCTCCGCAGTGGACAATTAACTACTTTCTCTTTCTCTCTTTTGATATGTGTGTGCGTGAATGAACATGGTAAGAAGCCGCCCATGTTTCACTTACATAGAGTGAATTTAATTTGGTTAGCATGTAAACTTCTGTGTATTTTCCAGTTTGTCTTTGTTAACTGACTGCTACATTGCGATATGCGCTAGCTTAATGGCTCATTTAGCCTATGTTAATTAGCTCTCTTGATAACCTCACTGAGTACCATATGTAATGTTAGTTAGTTAAGAGTTGTTCTTTAGACATGTTTAAATGAATTAGTGTTTAAAGATTGTGTATGCATATTTATAAGAATTGAGTGTAACGCTATTTTTCCTTTTGTTTATTTCAGAACCACACACACAAATACACACTTGTTGTAAACCTCCTGCATTGAAAATTAAAGTATCCTCTCGAACCTGATTGTCTGACCAGAATAATTTACTTCATAGTTGTCCTACCCAAACCGGTGCGTCCCTGAGGTCCCCTTCCTCACAAGTACAATAACTTCAAATTTTATTATAATCAGATTTCATATAATGTCCATTAGGGGTATAACAATACACATATTCATACTGAACCAGTCTATTCGGTAGGCATTACGAACTGAACAATGCGTTGATCTTTCATATTACACAAATCAAATACAAACCTACAACTTAAACAGTGTTTAATATAATATTCTCAGTGCCTCAGTGCTCAACAAGGCAGCCCACAGGACGGAACAGACAACTTGCTGTCTGCCCATCCCACCCCAAACCATAATATTCTACTGCAGAGAGACACACTATTAGGCAGCTACACTTAGCTAGGTTGTTGTAAGATGGTGAGTAAAACCATTACCAGACCAGAAGTAGAAGATCCTCTGTTAGCCTACAGGTCTGGTGTTTGGAGCCACTTTGGTTTCACTGCTCTCTCACTGAAGAGAGAGAGCGGTGAATAAAAAAATAAACTGAGCCAAAGAACAAGCCACCACACAGCCACAGACTCTCCTTAGCAGCCAATCCAGTACCACAGTAACATACTTGACCCCCAAGCTGAAGCACGAGCAGCTGCACAGAGACAGACACTCTAGCAGCTAAGCCAGCAGCAAACACAGTCACGGCACACACACACCCTGAACCAGGGAACAAGAGCTGCTGCATAGCTGTAGCTTCTCATTCAGCAGCTAACAGCAGCTAATATTAGCACAAAGCACACACTCACAGCAGTGAGCAGTAACTGTTGGCGGGCTAGGTAGTCGATTCAGCCAGAGAGACTGAAAGTTACATTAGTGACAGCTATTTAGCTTGTGTTTATATGACTGTGACATTTAACAGAGATGTTTCCTTGTAAGTAAGTAAGTAAGTAAGTAAGTAAAGCTTTATTTATATAGCACCTGCTGTACAATAGAAATAAAATAGAAATAAAACATAGTACAATACAATATTACAGTATACATAGCAAACAAGGACAAGATATGCCTGGAATGCACCAGATAAACAGTTCAAATATATACACATGTAACACAGGAAAGATTATGTGATCACACCATAGGCACCGCATCTAAAAAGGCAACAGAAAAAAGTGGGTTTTAAGGCGTTTGTTAAAACTCTCAACAGAGGTGGAGTTTTTTACTGCGGTGGGAAGTTTGTTCCATAATTTGGGGGCCACCACAGAGAAGGCATGGTCACCTTTGGTTTTCAAATTAGTCCTGGGGACAGTAAGAAGCCCTGCATGGGATGATCTAAGGGGTCTCACAGGTGTGTGAGGACTAAGCAGATCACTAATATAGCTGGGAGCCAGGACATGCAGAGCCTTGTATGTAATTAAAAGTATTTTAAAATCAATTCTAAATTTAATGGGTAACCAGTGCAGTGTTAATTGAAAGTAACAGGTCTGAACCACGGAGTTAAGATGCTTGTCAAATTTCAGGTGTGAGTCGGATATGACTCTGAGGTTTCTGGAATGTGAGGTGATATGACTGACTGAATTTAATTTATGGTTAGGATCAATGATGAGGGCCTCTGTTTTGTCAGAGTTCAGCTGGAAAAAGTTATGGGCCATCCATTATTGTATAGCTGATTGGCAGTCTTTTAGTACAGTGAGATTGTTTTGGTGGTTGGGCTTAACAAATACATATAGTTGCGTGTCGTCAGCATAAAAATGGTAGGCGATACCACCGAAGCTGCAAATTATGTGGCCCAGGGGAAGCATATATAGACTAAATAAAATGGGCCCCAAAATTGAGCCCTGGGGCACTCCACTGGACAGTGAGGTATTCTAAGATACATGCTCTCCAATCGCCATGTTAAAATGTCTGTGACATAGATATGACCTGAACCATTCAAGGGCTGGACCAGAGATCCCCACCCAGTTTTCAAGCCTATCAATCAAGACTGTGTGATCAACGGTGTCAAAAGCGGCACTCCAATAAAATCCAATATAATCCAATAAAAGTAGCACAGAGCAATTTCCCTCATCAGCATGCAGTAAGATGTCATTGAGAACTTTCAGCAGAGCCGTTTCAGTGCTATGGTGCTGGCGGAAACCTGACTGAAATTTGTCAAAAATATTATTTCCCTCTACTAGCTGTAGGAGTTGCTTCGCTACAGCTCTCTCTAAGACTTTGGATAGAAAGGGTAGTTTGGATATACGTAGGTGGGAAGTTCTGTGGCAGCAATGGATCAAGACCAGGTTTTTTTAATAAGGGGTGGACAGTGGCAGTCTTAAAGAATGATGGAACACAGCCAGATGTAATAGAAGCGTTTATAATGGTAAGAAAGCTGGGAAAAATTACTGTAGTGATCTCCTTGAGGATCTTGGTGGGAATTATGTCTTGGGTCTTAGGTTCATATGTGACAAGATTTCCTGTAGATCTTGTAATGAAATGGGGGAGAGCTGAGTTAGTAGAGTGGGAATGACGTGAGGTACAGTACAGGCCAAAAGTTTGGACACACCTTCTCATTTAATGCGTTTTCTTTATTTTCATGACTATTTACATTGTAGATTCTCACTGAAGGCATCAAAACTATGAATGAACACATGTGGAGTTATGTACTTAACAAAAAAAGGTGAAATAACTGAAAACATGTTTTATATTCTAGTTTCTTCAAAATAGCCACCCTTTGCTCTGATTACTGCTTTGCACACTCTTGGCATTCTCTCCATGAGCTTCAAGAGGTAGTCACCTGAAATGGTTTTCCAACAGTCTTGAAGGAGTTCCCAGAGGTGTTTAGCACTTGTTGGCCCCTTTGCCTTCACTCTGCGGTCCAGCTCACCCCAAACCATCTCGATTGGGTTCAGGTCCGGTGACTGTGGAGGCCAGGTCATCTGCCGCAGCGCTCCATCACTCTCCTTCTTGGTCAAATAGCCCTTACACAGCCTGGAGGTGTGTTTGGGGTCATTGTCCTGTTGAAAAATAAATGATCGTCCAACTAAACGCAAACCGGATGGGATGGCATGTCGCTGCAGGTTGCTGTGGTAGCCATGCTGGTTCAGTGTGCCTTCAATTTTGAATAAATCCCCAACAGTGTCACCAGCAAAACACCCCCACACCATCACACCTCCTCCTCCATGCTTCACAGTGGGAACCAGGCATGTGGAATCCATCCGTTCACCTTTTCTGCGTCACAAAGACACGGCGGTTGGAACCAAAGATCTCAAATTTGGACTCATCAGACCAAAGCACAGATTTCCACTGGTCTAATGTCCATTCCTTGTGTTTCTTGGCCCAAACAAATCTCTTCTGCTTGTTGCCTCTCCTTAGCAGTGGGTTCCTAGCAGCTATTTGACCATGAAGGCCTGATTCGCGCAGTCTCCTCTTAACAGTTGTTCTAGAGATGGGTCTGCTGTTAGAACTCTGTGTGGCATTCATCTGGTCTCTGATGTGAGCTGCTGTTAACTTGCGATTTCTGAGGCTGGTGACTCGGATGAACTTATCCTCAGAAGCAGAGGTGACTCTTGGTCTTCCTTTCCTGGGTCGGTCCTCATGTGTACCAGTTTCGTTGTAGCACTTGATGGTTTTTGGGACTCCACTTGGGGACACATTTAAAGTTTTTGCAATTTTCCGGACTGACTGACCTTCATTTCTTAAAGTAATGATGGCCACTCGTTTTTCTTTAGTTAGCTGATTGGTTCTTGCCATAATATGAATTTTAACAGTTGTCCAATAGGGCTGTCGGCTGTGTATTAACCTGACTTCTGCACAACACAACTGATGGTCCCAACCCCATTGATAAAGCAAGAAATTCCACTAATTAACCCTGATAAGGCACACCTGTGAAGTGGAAACCATTTCAGGTGACTACCTCTTGAAGCTCATGGAGAGAATGCCAAGAGTGTGCAAAGCAGTAATCAGAGCAAAGGGTGGCTATTTTGAAGAAACTAGAATATAAAACATGTTTTCAGTTATTTCACCTTTTTTTGTTAAGTACATAACTCCACATGTGTTCATTCATAGTTTTGATGCCTTCAGTGAGAATCTACAATGTAAATAGTCATGAAAATAAAGAAAACTCATTGAATGAAAAGGTGTGTCCAAACTTTTGGCCTGTACTGTATGTCAAGAGGCGGGGTAACTGTAGAGGATGCAATGGCTTTTCTAATATTGTCAATCTTCTTGATAAAGAAGGACAGGAAATTTTCACAGAGAGCCAGGGACTGTTCTGTAAAGATTTTTGAGAATTTTACCACTGAATATTCATTGAATACACAAGAGGGGAAGGTACGTTTGTTAGGTAAAGAATCTGCCTGAAGGACTGTCTCAAAAATAATATAACTGTGATCAGAGGTCAAATCTTTCATTGATATGGCACTAGGAGCTATATCCAATGTAAAGACAAGGTCCAGGGTATGGCCACGGTTGCGTGTGGGTGCAGTAACATGCTGAATTAAATCAAAAGAATCAGTAATATTTAAAAAAGCCAGTGCAAAGTTATCTGTGGGATCATCCACGTGAATGTTAAAATCACCAACCAAAATAACACGGTCATGACTGATTATAATAGAAGACATGAAGTCTGAGAATTCTGAGAGAAAATTGTTATCTGGTTTGGGAGGGCGGTATAAAACAATGCAGCAGACCAGTTTAGAAGGGGCAATGTTAAAAGCAAGGACCTCAAAACTCTTGAATACACCAACCTTAATGTGAGAGCACTTAAAATCATTTCTAAAAACCACTGCCAGCCCATCCCCATGACCAGAAGGCCTGGGACAGTTGAAATTGTCATAATTAGGGGGACAAAGTTACTAGGTGGTAGGGTTGTCAAAAGTATCGATACTCTGAAAAGTATCGATACTCAAATGCTGTATTCGGATACAATACTAATTTACAAAAGTATCAATACTAACAGTGCACGCCACCTCAGCGCCTGTCGGGTGCGTGCAACGGGTCCGACGGACACGTGCTGTGCAGGCAGCGTCTGGCAGGCACAGAGCCCTCGCTGCAACCCGGCTTGTTGTCGTCGCTGTGCATGCATTCACACATTTCTGTTGTTGTAATATGGCCAGTGAGGCTGAACACAGCAGGCTGCAGACGGCAGGTAGAGCCCCTCCTCTCACTAGCAGCTGAGCAGCTGGTGTCGCCAGCATCAAACTAAAATAGAACTTGTAACGTTAATGTGGGAGCTAAGCAGAAAACTTTATCAGTCCTGCCCGTCTGTAACATTAATAGACAATGTTAGTTTAACAGGAAACACAATTATGTGTGTCTGAAAAGTTATGTTAACTGTAAAGTCACAGATTGAAGCTGAAAAAATGTTTGGTTTCTCCCGTAACCCCTGGTACTCTGATCACATAGTGAGATAGAAACAGGAGCCTCCTGAGCCTAAACTACCAACTCTATTTGATCAGCAATGGAAATATGGTGCCAATTCACCAGAAACACAGAAAATAAACAGGGCTGTAGATAAATACATTTTTATGGACAGATCTTGTTTCTGGTTGTGATTTATTTATTTAATTATCATTGATGTTACTGTCCTGATCTTTATTTAAAAAATGACATGCCTCTTACTTTTTTGCTGCTGTATCGAAAATGGTATCGAGTATTGAATATTTTCCTGGGTATCAATATCGAGTTTGAAATTTTAGTATCGTGACAACCCTACTAGGTGGCTACACTCACCTGGTTTTAACCAAGTTTCAGTAATAAAAAAGATATCTAAGTTACAAGAAGAAATAAAATCATTTAACACGTGGGTCTTGTTGTTGAGTGACCTGGAGTTGAATACAGCCAGTTTGGCAGGGCGGGAAGGAGAATGACAGGTAGACTTGTCAGGTGCAGAAACAGTAACACTGTGTTTTAAATAAATGAGGCTGTTTATATTTACAGCCTTGAAACTGCCATGTAAGCAGTATGGTCTGACTGGTACCATAGTTTCAATAGTTTTGATGGGGGGGACCAGCAGCTGAGGGGGTTAATGACAAGGGGGCCAGCAGGAGGAGCTCTCAATAGTAACAGTCCTTCGAAGTTGCACCACAGAGGAAGAGGGAGATGCTGAGGTGTGTGTGTGTGTGTGTGTGTATGTGTGTGTGTATGTTCCAAAACAAGTCAAAAAATGGCAATGAAGACTACACTGCGTGCCCTACAAGCAGACTGTAGTCAAGTGTGGAGGTTGAGAAGTCTGCTGAATCGTCCAGATCCACGGCCAGCAGTTGGGATTGGACCGCTAATGAAGGCAGACGTTCCACAGCTGTTAAGAAAGTCTAACAACTGATAAAAGTGGATTTTGGTGAGCTCAGACTGGTGTAAAGCATGGTATGGAGCTGCGAGACTCGATACGGGAGAGCTCTGGTACAGCCAAGGGTGGGAAATCATGCAGGCTGAGGATGTCATATCTATTCTCCAGATGAAGACTGAATCAAGGAGGTGCAAGAGAGGAACTCCTCCCTCTCCTGCTGCGGGGACCGATCCAAGGCCAGGGCTCATGGTGAGATGGAGCGAAGCTGACCAGAACCTTAGGCCTAGCCCGAGCCGTGTCCAGGAGTCATCAGAGACAGAGAGTGGAGGAGGTGCAACAATGGCAGGACAGTGAGCAGTGATAGGCTCTGGAAGAGAGGCTGATTCCCCGGCAGGACAGTGAGCAGTGACAGCAGATTCTGGAGGAGGGGTGGACACAGCAGCAGTAGTGGGAGCAGTGGCATCAGGCTCCAGGCCACTGATTGTGTCGGTTTGTGCTGGTCTGAAGACAATGGTGTTTGTTATAGTTTCTAGGCTCCCTGGATCTTGTAGAGAGTGGAGATTCTTTCTTCCAGCTCCAGTATCTTTTCAGCCAGCGCAACTGACACAGCCGGATGGAGAGGTGATGGAGCCATATTATAGGTGTGATGGAAACAAAAGAGGAGGCCAGTACAGGGCTAACAATGTGTCAAGTAGTAGTAACGTTAGCCAGTTGACAACAGTAGCAATTGCTAACAGGGAAGTCTGTAAGTCACTTACATGCAGGGGCTCTAATCCAGAGCCCACAACATTGATATGGTGTTAATAGGTGAACCACAGAGGAAATGGGACGCAGCAAAAACTTACAGACACGGGTCCAACAAGTGGACCCACTGCGGTGCTCAAGCTTCTGTGTGCAGATAGTGGCTTGTGGCTTGACTTGAGCCAGTGTCTCCAATTAGCATCCAGGGCTTCAACAACGGACGTGCTTCTATGGAATGAAGCAGCTGTCAGGATCTGAAGGCCAGAGTCAGTGTTGGTGTTTCGACTGAGACAACAGTTAAAAATCCAGCGTCAATGATGTGAGATACCGTCCCAGGAAGATGAAATATATTGTTGTTACCCCTGTTATGAGGTCTGGTAAAGATATTACAGAGGATTGTTCAGAGGATTTAGTTGGATTGTCTCAGGACAACATGGCAGCATGTATACTTCTTACTGAAAGAGCTCAAAGAGCTCGTGGGATGTAGCAAACTCACTGCTGACACACTGAGGGTGAAAGAAACAACACTGAGGGTGCTTTCACATCTGTAGTGTGGTTCATTTGGTCACACCAGAGGGGAAAAAAATTATTGTATTGTTGCATTTTGGTTCCGTTGCAGTTCACACTGATGTTTTGCAAATGAACCAAAAGGCGTAAACATGAAGTTCTACCAACTGACAGGTAACTTGTTGATTGGACAGTTTTTGTGTATGTCATCCTGTATCATTAGGACCCACATGTGGAAATCCTATGTGAGTTTCTACAGCATCACTTTAATGCTTCTAAAGTGTTCATATTTATGTTCTTTGGTTTCACAAAGAGCTCATAGAAAAATAACTGATTGTAAGCATTATTAGGAGGCTATTATCAGACTGCAAATCAATCACATTATGAAAAATGACTAACATAGAGAAACAGAGGATGAAAAGAAGGCGTCTTGTACAGGAGTGATTTGGGGATTAATTCTGTGGGATCTGTGTCATCCACTTTTCAGTGGCCTTAATGAACAAAGTACACGGAGTTGGATACATTAATGGCAATTTTAATAGCTTTTAAATCAGGGAAAATACCCACACTGACGTGTGTTGCCATGTTTACATGTATACATTAGCATAAATAGGTTATGGGATATACATTGCTTTTATTAGGATCGCTTATGAGATTGCAGGCAGATTTCACAACCAGTGGATGGATTTATTATTGGTTTAGGTGTTGCTAATGTCATGTATCTGCTATCATAAAATCCAGTGGTTGGTTTGTGTTCTTTCATGCCACAAATGAACTGCACCAGAGTCTACTTGGAAGCAGACGAAGACCCACCTTTTTGAGCGATCTCGGTTTGTTTGGTCTGCACCAGGGTTCCACTGACAGCTTTCACACTAGTCCAAACAACCGTACTAACCATGCAAATGGACCTGAGTTTGTTTTAACCAAATCAAACAGGTTGGGTATGAAAGCACCCTGAGACTATGTGCTCTAATGTTAGTAATGTAGTATTTATATAGTAAGGAGGGGGTTTATGTTAAAGATGGCTCCACTGCGTCACCAAACAGACCTTTAGGCCACCCAAAAAATCCTGGACAAAAAAATGGTGAAAAACAGTTTTAACGGTCTAATTCCACAATCCAGTACTACACACTTTTTAGTCTTTTCACATGTATATCACACATATTTTCTAACATGTATAATGTGTTTAGAAAGAAATCACTGATTTTGCTTTACCCAGACTTTAACAAGCCCATTTCAGCCAGACAGTAATTTCTCTGGCAATTCCACTTCTTTGAAGTACTGAACTGTGACATCACTGTATCATATCAAACCGATCTGTGACCTTTGTGAATTGTTACATCCCTAATATGCAATATTATCATTTTACTTGGTATATAAAATGTGAGAAATTATTGCTGTAATACAGATCTTTCTTTGTGCTTTTTGGACACTCCAAGCACCTGTATTGTAATGGACAAGGATCAAAATCCGAGCAGTGGCTGCTTCACCGGGTGGCTCACTTTACTGCATTAAGATCCAGCAGTCAGGATCACTGTTATACTAATGCTGCATAACCGATGCACAATTTGAAGATGATGCCAATACTATAAAAATAATCAATTACACAAATGTTGCAACTGAGTGTGTGTCTGCGGTGTTTCTTGTCACCCCGAAGGACATGTCATAAATGGCCCTTCACCTGCTGCAGTAGCCTGAGTGTCAGACTCAGCAAGCCTACTCAGTTGAGTGGGTGGGGTCTATGGTCTGGAACCAGGCTACTGCTGCAAGGTCATCATGTGATGTAAATAGACTGATGGTCTGACTTTGGACTTTGAGGGGCAAACGGGCAGGAGCACTCACTGCCTCCCCACTGCATGCGCCCACTTATAGGTCTCAATAGGTAGTGTAAGTGTTGTTTAAAATGTTTAGTTTAAAAATGCACAATGCATAACTTATTTAATGATTTCATAATTACATGGATAAATAATTTAGTTCATTCAGGTTAAAATGTAAATATTATTTGAATGAGTTGATGTATAAAGGGTAAAATCTACATGATTGCAATGTTGTAACTAAGGCAGTAGTTCATTATTCACTTATCTGTATTTCCGTGGCAGAACTTAAGTTCACTGTTAGGTGTGCCGCTACGGCAGAATTCGCTGTGGGACCATGTATAGCGCAGCGTTGAAAAAGACTGGCTAGACTTGACTTTTTGTGTTGTAATTGTCTGAGGCCAAAGTGAATGTTTCGCATGATCCCACTGACCGCCATTTTGTTTTCTTTTCTGTCACTGTACACTGTATTGTTGCATTCTCTGTTACATGTATTCGTATTCTATTTTTTACGGCATTACGGTGTGACAACAAAGAGATGCTTCAGAGAGACAGAAATGCCCCAATAAATGCCCGTTTGAGAGAACTGACCTGTGTCTGTGTTGTTGTGAAAGGACCTACAAGTAGATTTATGTGTATAGATTCATTCGTCTCTCAGAAGAAAGCTTCTCAAGGAAATCTCATTGGTAGCTTGAAATTTTGCTGAAAAATGACAATAATATCTTTGAGAAATTTCAGTCTGGTTTTAGAAAAAAAATAGCACTGAAAGTACACTACTTAAGGTTTTTAATGGCTGGTTACAATCAACTGATGCAGGCCATAAATCCAATATGGTTCTCCTAGATTTAAGCGTAGCTTTTGACACTTACTGACCTTGTCATCCTTTTCCATCACCGTCTCCAAACCTGGGTAGGTACCAATGGCATGGCTCTACAATGGCTCAGGTCATACTTAACAGACAGACATTTTTGTGTGGGTGTTGCCAACACTAGGTCTGATGCAACTCTGTGGGGTGCCCCAGGGGCCAGTGCTAGGTCCAGTCTTCTTTTTTAATTTACATTCACCCTCTTAGCCATCTTATACGCATAATATAACTTGAATTTGTACAGATGATACTCAGATCTGTTTAAGTTGTAATCCAACAAATAATTACCAAAATACTGTAAACCTGCTAAATTGCCTTGATGTCACAAAATTTCCTACAGCTTAATGCTGATAAGACAGAGATATTGAACAGTCTTGATTCTCTGTCCCAATCAATAACTCCACATTGCAGAAATCTCAGTGTCATTTTTGATGTATATATTCAGTAGTTCAATCCAGCTTCCACCATCTCAGAAATATTTCCAGGATGAAATCATTCCTTTATAACAATCAACTGGAAATTCTTATTCATGCATTCATAACTAGGCAATTAGATTATTACAATTCCTTGCTCTCTGGCATCAGTAAAAAAATCCCTCTTCCGCCTCAAGCTCATCCAAAACTCTGCTGCCAGAATCTTGAGTTGGGACAAGAAAACATGCCCATATCACACCAATTCTTGCTTCATTAGTTGCAGCTGTGACTGTTAACAGTTAGCTCCACTTGTTAGCCGCTTAATGGCAGCAAGCAAGCAGCCACTGGCCACCAGACTTCACAGCTGATCCCAGCAGGGCTCCACTCAGTCTGGACTGGAGAAGGTTTTTGGTTTGATCCCATCTGACAGGCAGGTACTGTAGGAGTTAGCTCAGTTACCTGTGAGTGAAGCTGTGCTGTAAGTAAACAGTCTGAACTCAGATCACTTTTTTCTGACATGAAAGTTTAGTTTTAATCACCCACTTCAAGTTTTTCTCTGTTTCCTAATGGTGAGATGGATAAGTCAGAGTTTACAGTGAACTTGAGTACAGAACGTAGTTGTCTTAGAATTGTTGTTTGTGGTGTCAAAGTTTTTGAGAGCATAAATAGAGAGATGTTGAGCTTTTCAAAAAATGATCAGTACATGTGAGCTCGTAAATCAGCCCTTAAACTTGTCAAAAACTGCTGGAAAAAAGGACAGTTTGTTAGTGTGTAGAAATTACTTGAAGTGAAAAAAAAAATATTTGGCAATCTGCAGCGTATCATGCTAACATTAAAGGATGCCACACAGACACACAGAGACACAGACACACACACACACACACACACACACTACTGCCAACATAATATCGTCCCCTTATCCACCCACATCAATTAATTTTCTGGCCTGTATTCACTTAACCTCACGGACTGCATTTTTTCATCTGCGTAATATTGCGAAAATTAGGCCTATCCTGACCCGAAAAGATGCAGAAAAATTGGTCCACGCTTTTGTTACCTCAAGGCTGCATTACTGTAACTCTCTATTATCAGGTAGCTCTAGTAAGTCCTTAAAAACTCTCCAGCTAATTCAGAATGCAGCAGCACGTGTACTAACAGGAACTAAGAAACGCGATCATATCTCTCCTGTTTTAGCTTCTCTGCACTGGCTCCCTGTAAAATCCAGAATTGAATTTAAAATCCTACTGTTAACTTATAAAGCTCTAAATGGTCAAGCTCCGTCATATCTTAGAGAGCTCATAGTGCCATATTATCCCACCAGAACACTGCGCTCTGAGAACGCAGGGTTACTCGTGGTGCCTAAAGTCACCAAAAGTAGATCAGGAGCCAGAGCCTTTAGCTATCAGGCTCCTCTCCTGTGGAATCATCTTCCTGTTACAGTCCGGGAAGCAGACACCATCTCCACATTTAAGACTACACTTAAGAGTTTCCTCTTTGATAAAGCTTATAGTTAGGGCTGGCTCAGGCTTGTCCTGTACCAGCCCTTAGTTAGGCTGACTTAGTCTGTCCGTCCTGTAAGAGGGATCCCTCCTCAGTTGCTCTTCCTGAGGTTTCTACCGTTTTTTTTTTCCCCGTTAAAGGGGTTTTTTGGGGAGTTTTTCCTTATCCGCTGTGAGGGTCTTAAGGACAGAGGGATGTCGTATGCTGTAAAGCCCTGTGAGGCAAATTGTGATTTGTGATATTGGGCTTTATAAATAAAATTGAATTGAATTGAATTGAATTTTGTAATCACCTTTCTTGTCTGATCTGTATCCACTTTGGTATTCACTGTCTTTCTTGTCTTGTTAGTATTTTGTATTGTTTTGCAATTAAGAAAAAAAAAGGTGTTTCTGACACTGCAACTTACTGCCCGAGCGCCAGGTTTCGACAACTTCGGAGTTGTCTGTGTTGTCCCAAAAGGTGTGAAATTAGAGATGAAACATGCTTTTTAATATTAGTGTAAGATTAGTGTGTTATTTTTGTTTTGTACATTTTTTAAAGCACTTTATTTGTAATTTTCTGAATATCCTACAAAACAATCATATTCTCTGTTACAAATAGCCATAGAAAAAACAATCCCAATAACAGACAAAAAAAAAATAATAATAAACAAGCGCTAATATTCCTTAATACAGGACAGTCCAAGGGCAGGTATAAAAGTTCAGAGTTTCAGTTCCAGACCAGGTAAATTGTTCACATAAGTTATTAGAGGGTCCCAGGTTTTGTGGACTCTGTTGATGGAACCGTTGAGGGTACATCTGATCTTTTCCAGCTTTACGTTCTGCATAATGTCCCTAATCCAGTGGAGGTGTGATGGAGGAGCAACAGCCTTCCATTTAAATAAAATCAAACATCTAACTAACAAGGAGGAAAAGGCAATGACCCTCTGTCAATGAGCGGGGGGAACAGATCCCGTCAGTTCAGAAAACCAACCGAAAATAGCAACCAAGGGAGAAGGTGAAATGTTATAAGCATAAGCATTAGAGATAAATTCAAAAAAGGATGACCAGAAAGGGGCAAGTTTCAGACAAGACCAGAACATATGATAGGAGGTAGCCGGGGTCTGTTTACATCTGTCACATGATGATCTACATTCGGAAATATTCTTGCTAGTTTAGCTTTCGAGAAGTGTAACCGATGCAACACTTTAACCCTATGGGCCCGAACGACGCATAGTGTGTCCAAATTCACACCTGTTCTTCTCTATTGATTTTCTCCGCAACCATTCGTCATTCGAGAAGCCACGCATATCACGTGAAACAGTAGAATCGTAGCTTTCCAAGAAGACCAAGCACTTGTCAGTAGTACAGTGTTTTCACAGCAAAAAACAATGATATAAATGATAAAGTTACACTAAAATGATGTATAACAGAGCTTTTATACAGCTCTGCACACACATTACTCTTGGATGGATTACTCGCGAATGCAGGCTTGCACAGAAATGCCAAGCATATGACATGAAAGCACAGGAGCAGAGCTTTCCAATGATACCACACACATCATTGTGCTGTCAACCCATCACGCTATAAATACAGATCAAGTGTCTACAAAATAAAAACCTGACGAATTTCTTTACAATCCACTATACAGATCTTGTTATCAGTCACTTCATATAGTGAGGAATATCGTATCTTACCACATCTTAGGCTTGCGTGTGTTTCTCCCTGTCTATCCACATTTGTAGTCCAGCTTTCAAGATGCAAATATCTCCATATTGTCCAGTTGACACTCCATCAAACTTTGTATGACAAGACCAGCCACTTCACCTTTGCGCACCCAGACAACTGAGGACTAATTATGCATGTGTGACAGGGCCGTAGTCGCCATATACATTGAGGGGGACACGTGCTCCCCCAATGCCCCAAATGTCCCCCCAATATATAACTGAAACTGAAAAACAAATATTATCTTGGAGGACATCATAGATGTAAATATTGCATGTTTCTTTCAAATAAAACACATTTTTGACTTGTGAATGACTCAATGGAATTTCTTGCAATAATGAAAAAATACTGGCAATCATGTCCACCTGGCACAAACCACATGTTTTGGACAGCTGTGAAGTGACAGAATGTCCCACCATCATGGTTCTTATATTGCCAGATTCCAGAGACTCCCCCCTCTTCATATATGGCAGAATATGTCATTTTCCAACTTGCTATGCTGAGATACATGTAAAAATGTAAGAATTTAGTCATACAGATTTGTTTTTTTCATTGATATAAAATTAATATAAAATACGGGCACACAGGAGGACATGTAATGATGGCAAATCTGGTTAGCCCAGATTGTCCTGAAAAAACCCCAAGATATAGCATGTGTATGTAGCCTTTATAATGACTGTGATATGAGCTTAAAAGTAAAGGCAGTAAAAATACCCCAAAAAGGCCTAGGGCCCACAGGGCTAAACTGTATTAAAACATGTCTGGAACATATGGAAGAAGAGTGGACCCTAGTAAGAACCATATCCCATTCCTCATCGGACAGCGGGACCCCCAAATCACATTCCCACTGTTCACCCTTAATAGAGAAAAATGATTATTGGTCAGACCGAATTTTCTGGATAATTGTTCAAAGCTTGCAAAAGTATCATTGACATACAGGTCTTCAATACTACGAAAGCCCTTGTCATACCAAATTTTGAAGCCATTGTCCACTAAAGATGGTTGAAAAAGATGATTATGTATTATTGGTGAGTGAACAGAAATACTCTGAATACCCAGACATCTTTTGAACTGCTTTACGATGCGTAGTGATTGAGTTACAATTATATTATCCTTAATATTATTAACTAGCGATGGTAGGGGTGCGCAGAGTAAGGCAGGGAATGAGTGTGGGCTACTTGTAACCTTTTCAATCTGGAGCCATGCAGGGATCCTATCATTCCAGTCTTTTAACCACAGAGAGATGGCATTAAAATCCGAAGCCCAATAATACGTGCGCAAATTTGGAAGTGAAAGCCCACCTACACATTTTGGTCTTTCCGTAAATTATTTTCTTATGCGAGCTGATTTATTATTTCATATAAAATAAGAAACCACTTGGTTAAATGCCTTGAAAAAAGATTTTGGTATGAAAACAGGTATCGCCTGAAACAAAAACATAAACTTTGGTACAATATTCATCTTTACAGAATTTGCTCTCCTGATCAGAGGTAGTGGCAAAATAGACCATCTTTTAATATCTTGTTTGCACTGTTCTAACAGAGGAGTAAGGTTACTTTTAAATAGACTCTAATAGGATTTGGTAACTTTTACACCCAAATATGTAAAGGACTTAGTTTCTGTAATGAACTTCACAAAGTCTGAATCAGCCAGCAGGAGTGTGTCAAGCTGCCATGTCCATTTTGTCCTCTGAGTCTGAAGAGTTACCTTAATACTCACAGGGGCATGATCATAAATAATAATTGGGTCATATTTACAATCTGTAATAACACTCAGCAAATAGGGGTCAACCAAAAAAACACATTACATTAGAGTAAAATGAATACTCCCTGTTGGTGGGATGTTTAAATCTCCATGGGTCTATAAGTTTATGTATATCTATGAACGACTGGATTGTTTGCACAGATTTAGATGGTCTTGGTGCAGACTGAGAGGAGTGATCCCAGATAG
The DNA here is from genome assembly GCF_011397635.1 of Epinephelus fuscoguttatus. Lineage (NCBI taxonomy): Eukaryota > Metazoa > Chordata > Actinopteri > Perciformes > Serranidae > Epinephelus > Epinephelus fuscoguttatus. The sequence goes on along the minus strand of NC_064758.1, from coordinate 3,577,773 downwards.
AATCCATCACCAGGTTGTAATCCCCAGACATTATCAAGTGATGACTATCCAGATTCGGGATGGAGCTTGGCATCTTTTTAAAAAAATGATTGTCATCAAAGTTCGGGCCATAATTATTGACCAATACTAAGCGGAGTTGGAACAGCTGTCCCACAACCATTGCATATCTGCCATTTGGGTCCAAGACAGTGTCTGATACAATGAAAGGGATTTTTTTATGAATAAGTATAGCTACTCATCTACCTTTACAGTTAAACTGTGAATATAATATTTGCCCTACCCAGTCTTTATGGATTTTGGACTGGGCTTGATTTTGAAGGTGGGTTTCCTGTAGGAAAGCTATTCCAACCCCAAGATGTTGTAAGTGAGAGAGAACCCTTTTTCTCTTGATTGCCTGATTCAGACCCTTCACATTCCAGCTTATAATTTTCATGTCATCTCTACCTGGGACTAGGTGTGATTTATCCTGTGTCATCAGAACTACTCAATTCAAAAATACCTGTGTCTACCCCATTTAGATGGTAACAAAGACAAAGAGGTGCACAAACTGTATATAAAACAAATACCACATCAAAACTACTACATATAACACATAAACACGCCTTTAAAAGGCTGTCCCCCCCAGAAAATGTCAAACTACTGCAAACCTGCATTTGCATGCTACCTGCAGTGATGAATACCTTTTTCAACCACTGATGAACCTCTCCAACAGTATGGTAAATAATAGGTTTGGGAGTCTCTCTGTGATAGACGATTCGATACGTATCTAGATGCACGGGTTACGATACGATTCAAAAACGATATATTTTTAATACAGAACGATTCGATACGAATTGATACAGAGTAGGAACAATACGATTGGATACGATTCGATACGATTCTATGGTTAACATTTGTTGATGTAGACATTAATCATACATTATAAAATAAAGAAGCCAATTCTATAAACATGACATTCTTACAGTATTTTCAAATTTGTAAAAGATCACATCCCCAAGCATTGTTGCTGTATGACACTGGCAAAAAATAAAATAAAAAGACAAACAACAACAAAATCACACATTGTCTGTGTTTTTGTATGTATCTTATATGGACTTGAGTCTGGAATAAAGTTTATCATAACGCTGTACAATATAAACAGAATAAAGCAGAATAAAATAATAACATGCAATGTAGGGTCAGAATCTGACATCTCCTGTTATTAGTTGAAGTCATGGACTGTGATGACTAGCAGCTTATCACTGACAGCATGTCAGACTGTTTCTCTGTGTTTGTGTCTGTGCATTACTGCTACGTCGGCTCTCGCGTTGTTTTCGAGATGCAAACTGTTTAATTCAGTCAACCGATTGCTAGTCTTGCGATACCCGAATCCATGACTCTACAATCGACTCATCTAAGGATTCATGGCTGATTCGTATCGATTGAGAGGGTTGCTACCAACGTAGCCGTGTCTCTCGCTTGTCAAACCGGATATCCAGTCGTATCGGTTAATCGTTCCCAACCCTAGTAAATAACCTGTGACATCATTTTACATTATTGAGACCATGACACCCATAGGCTGTAGAAAGTCAATGTAATGAGACCGGTGGTGATCATAAAAAATCTTAGGAGGTTGTACATATGTAGCGTTGCATGTGATGTGGACACACACATTCACACACAAAACGTTCACAGCAACATAAATAATACTAATTAAATAATAAAATAAAATAAAAAAACACTGTCACAAAATATGACTGAATAACCATATCTCTAATGATATCACCATCCCTTCTAAGTGTCTATTGGCATCATTGACCCGCTCATTACCTCAATCACCACTGTCTGTAGCGTGTAAAGCGGGGCGTCCGTCAGCAACAGTAATATTGTTATTCACGTAGGTCAGCGCTTCCGCAGGGTCAGTTAACTTCATGCGTTTCCCATTGTGCATGAACTGCAGTGTGGCTGGGTAGTAGAGGCCGAACTCGATCTTCGCGGCGTAGAGCTTCTTTTTGGACTTGGAGAAGGCCGCGCGTCGTTTGTTGACATTCGGGCTGTAGTCAGGAAAGATGTGGAATCTTGATCCGTTGTAGGAGAGCAGGCCATTCTGTCTGGCGAGGCGTAGGATCAATTCTTTGGTTTGAAAGTGATGGAGCGTGACAATGAATGGCCGCGGTCTGTTGTCGCCATCTACTGGTTTTGGGGCCAAACTTCTGTGGGCTCTATCCACCGATGGTGGCTTCTCAAAATAATCTTCCCCAAGCACTTCAATGAGTAGCTTAGCAATGAAATCTGTTGGTCGCGGGCCCTCCACATTTTCTGGTATCCCCACCATGCGAATATGTGCCGCCTGGTGTAGTTTTCCAGGTACGCCACCTTCTCCCTCAGAGCACTGTTCTCCTTTGCCAGCAAAGTTTGCGAAGCTTCCACGCTGCTCAGTCTCTTGTCAAACTCATTCAGTCCATCCTCCACATCAGTAATTCGTTGGCCATACACACTCAGAATCACATGTAGAGAAGCAACAGATGCCCAGGTCTCCTTACGAAACGAGTATATAGAGGCTTGCACAGCTGTAACTGCATTCGCTAGCACTTCCATGTTGTTAGCATTAGCATCTGCTTCTGAGCTAACGCTAGCTGAGGAGTCCGAGTTGCGTCGTGTTCTGGCTCTCTCTCTCTCTGCTCTTTGGCTGGTTTGGGAGGCATTTATCTATTCACAGGGTATTAAAGTCACTTAGTGTGCATTTCCAACGAAGTTGGAACAGTTACGAGGTCCAAAATGTATAAATTTGATAGATTTCTGCAGGAGCTCACATCTACTCCCTACTCATGCTCAAGAGTCTCCGTCTTTTGTACAATTTTTGAGTGAATAAAAGGAAAGGAGCACCATGCAAAATTCTGGACACCCCAAGACATTAAAGCTCTCAGACAACGTTAACCAGGGTCTCAGACCTTGATCAGCTTGTTAGGGCTATGGCTTGTCCACAATCATTGTTAGGAAAGGCCAGGCGATGCAAATTTCAAAGCTTTATAAATATTCTGACTCATGAGATCTTGTCCCATCAATCGCCAGCAATGGGCTCCTCTAAACAGCTGCCTAGCACTCTGAAAACTCAAATAACTGATGCCCACAAAGCAGGATAAGACTATAAGATGATAGCAATTTGTTTTCGGGTAGCTATTTCCTCAGTTTGTAATGTAATTAAGAAATGGCAGTTAACAGGAACTGTGGAGGCCAAGTTGAGGTTTGGAGAACCAAGAAAACCTTCTGAGAGAGCTGCTCGTAGGATTGTTAGAAAAGCAAATCAAAACTCGCATTTGACTGCAAAAGACCTGCAGAAAGATTTAGCAAACTCTGGAGTGGTGGTGCACTGTTGTACTGTGCAGTGACACCTATGACCTTCATGGAAGAGTCATCATAAGAAAACCTTTCCTGTGTCCTCACAATAAAATTCAGCATCAGAAGTTTGCAAAGAAACATCTAAAAAAGCCTGATGCTTTTTGGAAACAAGTCATGTGGACTGATGAAGTAAAATACAATTTTTTGGAGCCAATGAGCAAAGGTATGTTTGGAGAAAAAAAGCATTCAAAATTTCATGAAAAGAACACCTGTCCAGCTGTTAAACACAAATGTGGATCGATCATGCTTTGGGCTTGTGTTGCAGCCAGTGGTACAGGGAACATTTCACAGGTAGAGAGAAGAATTGTTTCAGTTAAATTCCAGCAAATCCTTTCACCATTTCACAAAGCTGAAGATGAAGAGAGGATGGCTTCTACAAGAGGACAATTATCCCAAACTCGAATCAAAATCCACAATGGATTATCTCAAAAGGCACAAGCTGAAGGTTTTGGCATGGCCCTCACAGCCTCCCGACCTAAACACCATTAAACATCATGTGGATAGACCTCAAAAGAGCAGTGCATACAAGACGGCCCAAGAATCTCACAAAGCTAGAAGCGTTTTGCAGGAAGAATGGGTGAAAAGCCGCGAAACAAGAACTGAAAGACTCTTGCTAAATACAAAAATTGTTTAGAAGCTGTGATACTTGCCAAACATGGTGCTACTATGTACTGACCATGCAGAGTGCCCAGACTTTTGCTTCAGGTCCTCTCCTTTTTTGTTATTTTGAAATTGTAAAGGATAAAAAATCTTGCTTAAAATTTTGAAGAAATGTTTCATCTTTAACTTAATGCCTTTTGGAAATCAGTTCATCTTACTTAACTACTCTTTACTTTTTCTTTCCTTTTATCAACCATCTGTATATTAATTCTATGTAGTACCAGTACATCAAAAATATGCAAATTGAACATGTTGACTGTTCATTATTTGACTTTGAAAACAGCAGTTGACAACACTGGTCGCAGCTCAAGGTCCACAAGCTAGTTTCCTCTGAAGATTTCCACCAAATTGGTCCTCATCAGCAGATTGACTTTGCTCAGCTGCCATGGAACCATAAATGTTTAAACTTCTAAGCAATGACAGTTCATTCTGACACTTGACAGTTGACAAGTCAACATGGAGGTTGACCATATGATGCAGTCAAAAGCTCCAAAACAACTGAGAAAATAGACATCACTGAGATTGTTCTGTCAGCTGGTATTTGTTGAAACTCTGGCTGAATCCTCTCACTGAATTTAAGAGGCAGAGGTACAGAGAGCATTCTGAGGTCTGAAGGTATAAGAGCTAAGTGACAGCAAAGTGAGAGTGGACAGGTTTCTGTGCCATGCTGTTTTTGTACACTCAGTTTTCCTGGATGTTGACTGATCCACGTTTCTGTTGTAGATAAAAGCCACCGTGAGACAGCCTGGACCCTTCTGTGATCTGCTGGGCATATTGCAATGAATGGTGGGCTTGAAAGTGGTGGGAAATAAAGATTCCAGCCAAGATTTTAGAGAGTGAGACATGCATGAGGAATGCAGACCCCACCCCACTGCTGAACACCTAACAGCTGTTGTTGGAGCTCAACAGTATTTTCTCCAGCACTACTGGAACACTGTAAAGCTGCCAAAACCTAACAAAGACCAAAGACAGGTTCCTTAGCTGAGATGTGAACAGCTGGCAGACTCTCAAGCATTACAGTTCATATACGTGTAAATAATAGTTGAACTCTGTGGTTAAATATGGAATTTGATATCACCATAATGTGACATCTTGTAGAATACAAATACAAATCAATCTCATCATAAAGGTTAACAACACAGCTTGAAAGGAGTGTTTTCAGACAGAGCAAAAGGGAAAGTCAAAATGAAGATCAGTGCATCTTCTAATATCTGAACACTTGAAAATAAAAATGAAGAGTAAACCATGTGGCTGTTTACTGTCAGCACCTTGCTCAGCATGCAGTACAATAGCTCAAAATATTCTCCAAATGGATCTGTGGCCCCAACTGTGTAAGACAAAAAAATCTGACAGGACAACACTCACTCTTACTCTGACCTCATCACATATCAACGTTTGGTCATGGACCTTCCAAGTTTAGATACGACATGCATGGTACCCTGTGCTGGTTGTTGACTTTCTGGGATGCCATGTCAACTTCAACCTGTCACATGCATTGTCTGTTTTTCAAAATACACCTCTGTTTTCACAGGAAATGTACAGTTTGCATACAGCCTCTTTCAAAATAAACACACCATGTTGGTACAACACAACAAATTGACATTTTTGTCCTTCAACAACAAATGCACGTGGTTATGTTGAGCCAACACACACATGTGGTTGGGTTTAGGAAAAAAAGAGCAGGGTTTGGATTTACAGTCACATGGGGTGTCCTGGGTGAAAGTTGGTGGTTGTTGGACTAATCCACCACACCTCCCGCCTGCCCTAGTTGGACTACCACCCTGGATTTCAATGTTCTTCGCTTGGTTTCCCCCCTGAAGCAACCCGGTGCCTGTCAATGTGAAAGAACAGCTTTTTTTTGTCAGTGTCTGACGCCAAAAGTCACTGACCAAGCAATGGATTTCGACAACTTCGGAGTGAGACTGGGTTGGACAGGACAGAGACTGATGAGGATACTGTTTCTGGAAATAGACTCAGCTATGGAATTTTAGAGTTAAACGTTTTGTTTTGAGCAACACACGCTATCATGGTTAGGGATGGATAGTTTTAAGTGTATTACCTGCACCCTGGCCTCAGTGAGTTTTGTCCTCTGGGCCAGCTCCTCCCTGGTGTAGATATCAGGATAGTGGGTTCTTTCGAAAGCCTTCTCTAGCTCCTCAAGCTGCTCCGCAGTGAATGTGGTCCGACTCCTGCGCTGCTTCCTCTTCAGGGGGAGGTCAGGCTCTGACTCCACATCCGACACTTCATCCATCCGACTGCCTAGAAATACACATGGAGGAGACAATTTGGCATTACTTCATGTCAACATGTTTTATGCAGTGAATAAGCAATGATGCAATGAATAAAAGACTGAGAAAGAAATAAGAAAGAAAAAATGCTGATTGAATTACTGTTTTTTTTCCTGGGCATCTACTGATGTCAGTAATACTAAACATTATTGATCAAACTGTGTGTCAATCCATTGAAACTGAGTGTAATAATGGACACGCACTTGTATAGGGCTTTTCTAGTCATCTGACCACTCAAGTGCTACTCAGTTTTTAACACATTCACACACCGATGGAACAGCCATGGTTAATAAACATACAGAAACAAATGCCTCATTCCCACTGCATGGTTCAGTTCAACTCAACTCTACTTGACCATGTGCTTTCCTCAGTTTAGTTTTCCACTGCACCCTATGAGTACCCTATGAGCGAAGGCTGGAGTCTTAGCCACTGAGAAAAAAAAAATGACACAGCACACGGTGCTCCATCCAGGGTCCTTTTACTGGCAACCAAACAGTGAAATGTCTGTACTTTGTCAGTTGAGCAATGTGTGATTTTGTGGGCTGCCATTTTTAAATCTGGGTCACACGAATAGACCCTTTTATTGTTAGTAAACAGTATGCCAGTTTTTGGTGGGCTGGCTTAGCTGGAGGCAAAACAATTCTCCCCAGACATTAGCTAGTGCTCATTCTGAGTGCTGTCGCACTCTGGCACAAACTGAAGTGTTCATAAATTTGAAGCAATGTCACAATGTACCGTTCAAATATTCAGAGCACTCACCAAGTGGCAGAGCACACTCTCGTCACTCTGTCTGGCGGGATGGAGCGGAGTGAATGTGTGATTAACTAAACCATTCATTAATTTATGTAGAAATGTAATGCTCTGTTGTTTCGACCAACAGGGCTCTCATCTCAGTGTAGAGCATCAGACTGAATTTACTGACGTACTGTGTCAGGTAGGGTTGGGAACGATTAACCGATACGACCGGATATCCGGTTTGACAAGCGAGAGATACGGCTACGTTGGTAGCAGCCTCCTCAATCGATACGAATCAGCCATGAATCCTTAGATGAATCGATTGTAGAATCATGGATTCGGGTATCGCGAGACTAGCAATCGGTTGACTGGCTTTAACAGTTTGCATCTCGAAAACAACGCGAGAGCTGGCGTAGCAGTAATGCCTGCTCCGTAGCAGGCATTACTGACAACGCTAATGGATGTAAACATCAGCGCCAGCTTGACCGGTGGAGCTGAGGAACAGAAGCTAATGCTGGTTGGATAAACCAGGGAGCAGCTAAGCCACAGCAGAAACTAAAGGTGAATCCTGCCGGTTGTGTGTTGAACGCGGGGTCACAGACACAGACAGAAATACGCATTCCTGTCAAATACGGCGGCGCATGATAACGGCTTGACGGCGACCGACAAGCCCTGCTCCAGGTCCAGGAAGTCTTCGTCGGTGTCATGACTGCCCAGAAATATCAGGCGAGCCCTGGCAGCACACAGGTATGTGACGTGTCAGAGGAGAAACGAGCAGTTCACATTTCCACAAACCTCAGCGCACTTTAGGGACTGTTCTTTACTTGTCAGAGGAGGAGGGTGGCTGGTTGATTTTTATTTTATTTATGTATTATATTTTGATCCCCCCTATGTAAATCACTTATCGATGCTGTTTTCGAAGTATGAATAAGTCAATAAGTTAATAAATAATAATAAATAATAATAAATATCATTGATGTATTATAGAAAAGTGATTTATCTTTTTATAAATGACAAACACAGAGTGTAGCAAACACAGAGAAATAGTCTGACATGCTGTCAGTGATAAGCTGCTACTCATTACAGTCCATGACATCAACTATTAACAGGAGATGTCAGATTCTGCCCCGACATTGCATGTTATTATTTTATTCTGCTTTATGTTTATATTGTACAGCGTTATGATAAATTTTATTCCAGACTCAAGTCCATATAAGATATATACAAAAACACAGACAATACCATAAAAACAACACAACAAGTAGGTTTAAAACACTTAAATTTTACTTAAAGGTCACTTCACTTGAAGTTTAAAACTTCCTCTCATTTTTATATTGATCCCATCCAACAAAATGATGTTCATTCAGCAAGTCTTTTTTTGGTCCATGTCTAAAACTAAATACATTTGACATGTGATTTTGTTGTTGTTTGTCTTTTTATTTTATTTTTGCCAGTGCCATACAGCAACAATGCTTGGGGATGTGGTCTTTTACAAATCTGAAAATACTGTAAGAATGTCACTTATAATGTCACTATAGAATTGGCTTCTTTATTTTATAATGTATGATTAATGTCTACATCCACAAATGTTAACCATAGAACCGTATCGAATTGAATCATATCGAATCGTATCGTTCCTACACTGTATCAAACTGTATCGTATCGTTCTGTATTAAAAATATATCGTTTTTGAATCGTATCGTAACCCCTGTATCTAGATATGTATCGAATCGTCTATCACAGAGAGATTCCCAACCCTAGTGTCAAGTCACTTAAGCCCCATTTCCACCGAGCAGTACAGTATGGTATGGATAAGGTACCTGGAACCAGAAAAGTATCCCTTCAGATACGGTACCTAGACCCAAACGTTTCCACTGCAAACAGTACCCTTACATTTAGGTTTTTACCGGCAGGACGTAGCCGCGTCAACCACTTAATTACATGACATCATATAACGCGACAGGATTCAGGAGAAGGCACAATGGACAACATCGAACAGTTTGTAGTCTTTCTGCTCCTTATGTGGCTGTTCATCACAAAACAGGGACAAGCTTTGTTTGAGAAAAGGATGCAGGCAGCAACAAGAAATACTACAGGAAAGTTTGGGAAATGCTACTACAGAGCTCAGACAATCTCCTGTTGGCAAGACAATGGCGCAAGAGGGTAAGCTAACATTGGCTAATGTTATTGTTATCCCTCATTACAAGGGTTTAGTGTACTGTCATGCACTTTTATAAGCTAAAGTTCCTTGTTAACTTGATATAAAACAGGCAGCCGACCAGTATAAAAGTAATATTGGTTTGTTAAAATGAGCATAATCCATTGTGTGTTGTACTATTGTAACATTAACCATCTTCTTGCTAGTGAGTGGGTTATTGAGCGGGCATATCTCACTATTCTCTGGTTTCTTTTTTTTTACAAACCAAACGATCAATACAATAACAAAGAAAATAGCCAGCAGATTAATATATAATGTAAATACTCTCTAAAAAAACACCATTATGTTTGGTTATAAACCATTGTTTGAGCATTTTGTGTGCAGTCACTTTCATACTGCGTATATTGTCCTACAGTTACTTTATACACATTCATCTGTGTTTTTCCTCCATAAGTTTCTCTACTGATCTGTAGTTATATGTAGTTGTGCTGCTGTAACACCCAAATTTCTCCTCTAGTGGGTGAATAAGTTAAATTTCTATTTAAGTAACTGGTGATGAAGCATTTTCAATGCAGGACCAGGATACTGGAGAATTTTGTGTAATCCTAGTGTTCTACTGCAGTAAAGGATCTAAACATGTCCTTTTCCACTGCTGTCTTGTATAAACAATACATATGGTTGAAAATGTCTTTGGCAGACTGAAGGGTAGGTGGCAGTGCCTTATGAAGAGGAATGACAATGATATCTGCCCGATTAAACAAATGGTGCTGACTTGTTGTGCTCGTCAAAACCTTTGTGAAAGCCACGGAGAGGAGTACCAGAATGAATGGGACACATCAGTACCAGCAGCTGCAGCAGAACCGGTGGTTGCACTGGCTCAGGGTGCTGAGGAGGAGGGGAGGGATGTACTAGAGGGCCTGATGTGCCACATGAGCAACTAATTTTGTTCGAAACCTTTGCAAAACATTGCCAGCGTAATGACAACAATGAAACCTTTTCAAACGTTGACTTTCTGGGTTGTTTTTAAAAAATCTGCATAAATGCTGGGGTTTTGGAATTGTACTTTCACAAAGAATTGTTTTATTTGCTCAGCCAGGTTATACGGGACGCAAAGTCTACATATATAGGCAGAGGACAAAGTTTGAAAAATTCAACCCTAGAGTTTCAATTTAATTTGCCACCCAACACTTAAGTTTTTTGTCCTGAATAAGAAAAAAAAGTAAAACTTTTTGGTTGTATGGCTGATTAACTAATCTCGTATCTAATACGCTGTGCCAAAGTATTGCAAAAAGTCACATTTACCTGAGAAATGTAGCATCCCCTTTTAACATCCACCAACCTCACTCATTTATTTTAACATAAATACAACAAAAGCAAAGTGCCAGAGTTACAGAATAGAACAGAAATGTACGTGGTATAACAAAACATACTTTATATAAAAAAGCTGTGCAAATACAAAGCAAAGTATTAAAAGCAGACAACATGCAAATACAAATCTGTGCAAAGATGAAAACTATATACATGACGTGCAAAAAACAACAACCAATAGGCTGTGTCAGCTCTCACGACAACATCCAATAATGCCCAAGTTATCACTTTGTTGAGGGTCCTGGGTCACACCAGCCACTCATCGCTTGAACGAGCTGGCCCAGTGTGCTGAGGAACACTTGGTTAAAAGCTATAGGCTCCTGGCGCTGTCCTCTGGCCAGCTCTGCTTCCTGGTGCCCCGCATCCCTGGCGTCCTCCAGCTGCATCAGGAGGTGCTGGTCCCAGTGCTGCCTTTGCTCCAGCTGTCTCTCCATCTGCATCTGGTTAGAAGCAAGCATGTTCCTCAGGACAGTCAACATGTCGTCCTGGTACCGTCTCCCCTTGCCTAGGTGAAAAAGCAAACAGGAATGGGATATTTTGAGCAAAGCAATTCTTTACATATGTTGGTAGCTGTAGTTATGAGTCATTTTGAGATTAGATTTTTAAATCCTTCATGTCCAAAGAAAAGTATGTTTGTTAAATGTGTTGTATTTGATGATTGCTGCAGATCAAACTATCTAACTGTATATAATGGAGTTAAAATAGGCTGACAAAATGTCCTCTTTTGCCCAGACATGTCCACTTTTCACATCCCATCCGGGGTGTCCGGGGGGTTTTTATAAATTGATGATAATGTAATGGTTTTCCGTGTGTGTGTGTGTTAGAGTGCGGCACGGGCCGCATATCTCTGTCCAAACCTGAACCGAGCCCGACATTATTTAATTACTAAAGCACTGTGTCACACAGTTGTTATGGTTACAGGGTATTTAACAGGCTGGGCATGCACCGTGGGTGCTCTCCGGAGAGGGAGACCTCCGTGTTTGAGACAGGAGCGGGAGGTTGGATGTCCGACGCTTCCAGCGAGGGGAGAGGGAGAAATATAACAAAATAAGATAAAATAGGAGACATCTCTCTCCCTCTTTTATTTTATTTTCAGTGTTGAATCAAGGTGGAGGCTGGCGGCGGGAGGTCTTCGCTTCCAGCGAGTGGAGAGGTAGAAACAAACAGCCAATGTGTGTCTGTGTGTGTTCTGTTCAGGTGTTGTCACGTAAATAACAGTGCCCAAGCAATAAACAGGACAGACAATAGGATTTTATTTATTTTTACACTATATTTTCACTGAAAGCTGACCGAATCCGACCCGAGCCCGAATACAATTTATACACTTTTGACCAAACCCGGCCCGACCCGTCGGGACCCATTGGGACCCGTCGGGCTCGGATCGGGTAGCCACACTCTAGTGTGTGTATGTGTCCCCTATCTATAGGGGCCTATCTGAATTTCTGTCTTTGAGAGATATTATTTTGTAATATAACTGAATATTCTATCCATACATATAAACTTTAAATATAGACTATTAAAATTGTAAGGCATCTTTGAGTAAACTGCGAGTATCATTTAAGTAGGCTTTCTCGTGGCCGGACCGAGTGTCCTCTATTCTGAAAATCAAAATATGGTCACCCTAGTTAAAATGAGCACAGCCTTAAACATTTAAAGCAGTAAAATGCTGCTACATGTTCCTGTGGCAGCAGCATATCGAAAAACCATCATCAGTAACAGTACTGACAGGGGCCTTTTTTCTGTACATTGAGCACTTTATCTTTTCATATCACTAATACAACTTTCAGATATTACATAAATTTACTTAAGTAAGATTCCAAATGTGGTAAGGCAATTTGATAGTGTGGTTATTAGGTACAGGATCTGACCACATCTTTCTCCACAGTTTTAGGGAGTGATTGTAAGCGTTTTGCAAAGGCTACTGTTTTATTTCTTACCTGGACGTCGCGGCATTATAGGGAAGCCGGTGTCTGTGGAGGTGGACGGTGCTGTGGCAACAGTAGTGATTGTGCCATTGTCAAAGAGGTGGCGTCTGTGAGCTATCTTTGCTGGAAGGAGTGGTGGCGGAGTCCCCAAAACAGGGGCCTGCATCATTCTTGCTTGAGAACATTGCATCTTAAGCAGAAACGTAACACAAATCATGAGTTAACTACATCCACTTTTACAACCTAAGTAGACATAAGTAGAATGCAACACTTTAATACTATATGAAATAGCAAACACAAAGTAGGCTACAACGGAAACAGCCACACACAGTGGGTCTCTAGTTAGCTAGCTGGGGGCTAACAATAAGTCCCTAGTGGGCAGAACTGGTTAGCATGCAAGCCAAAACAGTAAAGATTCCAAACAGGTTTCCAGAGTACACAGTAACAGTAGTAACAGTAAAGGCTTAAAGTGAACTCAGATTGCAAGCGGAGTACAGGGCTTACACGTTAGCTTAATGCAACAATACTCACTGTTGGCCTCCAGTAGGGACTCTAGCAACGCTATTGCTGAGTCGATGCCCACCTCTCTTCCGACGCTCGTCGGCCTGTGTCCATATATTGTGTCCATTGCGTCAAACCAACGCCAGCTCCTTCTGCTTACGCCACTCTGGCCATTTTGGTCCTTAATCCTCCTGTATTTGCTTTTGAGTTTTTTTATTTTGTTGCAGCATTGTTCGGCCGTCCATTGGAAACCATGCTCTGCCATCCGTTGGCATACGGCCTGGAAAACCTTTTAATTTCTCACAGCGCTGTCCAGTTTCCGTTGGATTTCCTCAACTTAATCTCAGAGAAATATGTGAAATGACCACGACCTCTTAACACCGCATTCCGTGGTGGCAGCACGTAATGAGTTAAAATTATGTGCCAGTACCACAGAAACAATACTGATGTAAAGTCAATTAGGATCCTTTGTCGTGGTGGACACACGGATTCCCTGGTTCAACAACGTCATGTCAACCTTGTTTTCCTCAGTGATATCTAACATTTCTGTATACACACAAAAATACGAAAGTGTCCTTGATAACTCAACAATATGATAGGTAGTATGATAAGACCATAAAATAAAATAAATGTATTTTGACAGCTTTTGATAGCGTAGGGTTTTAAGAGCATTGTGCTGCGGGCGGAGGTGGCGCATTCGACTACTGTTTTGTAGCTACTGTCTGCCGTCTGTGGGCTTCATTCCATTTCAAATTGCTGTCCGTCTGCCGCAACCCAAATCCAAACGCCACTACCTCTGTTAAGAAAAGTGTGTGTGTGTGTGTGTGTGTGTGTGTGTGTGTATGTGTGTGTGTGTGTGTGTGTGTGTGGTCATCAAATCTTGTTCAATGGCAATATAAACAGGATGAAGACAGGATTTCCAGACTGTTATCAATCAATCAATCAATCAATCTTTATTTATAGAGCACTTATCATACAATAAAATGTAGCACCAAGTGCTTTACATGTTAAAAGCAGAGCCCCCCCCATTCCCAACAGATCCCCAACAGACCCCCTCACCTCCCCCACCCCCATCCCGATGTGATTAAAAAAAGAAGAAAAATAAAAGAAAAGGTAAATAAGAAGAAAAAGATAAGGCTGAGCATGGAAGAACCAGTAAAAAAAGAAAAAAACAAGCAAAGAAACAATCATCAAAATCATTTTATACACTGGGCCTTCAAAGTGCTCTCTGAAACTAGACCTGGCATGGCTTGTGTCCAAAAAAAAAAAAAAAAAAAAAATCAAAACTTTGTCGTAGAGCTAAACCAAATACATCAATGGAAAGGTCTCAACCTAGAGAGTAACATGTCAGTATGAAGATTCTACATGGCTCCTGCTTTCAGCCACTGACCTTTGAATCTTGACCTCAGTACATGTTGGAAGGCTTTAAACTCAGCAACGAAAGGGGGTACAGACATGGGACCAACTGTTATAGAGAGCTCTTCACCTCAACTATCATGTGAGTCTAGTCAACAACTGGGGGTGCTGTCAGATATGGGTAAAATATGGATAAAATTTCACCCATTTAGAAATTAGATATTTAAAATCTGATAACACAAGTGTGTTTACCATCCCCTTAAAGTCCACAGTGTACTCTCAATTCAGTATTTACAACTTCCAAATCTGGGAAAAACACTTAAATTTTTAAAAAAAACTACAGTTCCCTAGGACCGTGCCATGCAGCTTGATACATATCAACAACATAGTTGTAGGGTTCGAAATAGGTTTGTAAAAAGATATATCTACTGAATAGATCAAATACCTAGTAAAGCCGAAGTAGTAATTACACTGCACCAAGATGAACTATGTTAAGAAAAAGTAAGGGTGTTGGCTAATTTTCGATATTTTAGCTGGTACTCTAGAAATGGCATTTTTGGGATGGTAGTTTTTTGCAGCTTGTAAAATAGAGTTGTAAAATAGGGTCGTAAAAAGATATATCTACTGAATATATCTAATATCTAGTAAAACCGAACTAGTAATTACACTGCACCTAGACGAACTATGTTAAGAAAAAGTAAGGGTGTTGGCTAATTTTCGATATTTTAGCTGGTTATCTAGAAATGGCGTTTTTGGGACAGTAGTTTTTTGCAGCTTGTTGTAAAATAGAATTGTAAAATAGGATTGGAAAAAGAAAGAAAAAGTAAAAAGTAAGGATGTTAATTTCAGATATTTTAGCTAGTACTCTAGAAATTTGGGAAGGTAGATCTTCCGGTTGTAGAGTTGTCAAATAGTGTTGTGAAAAAGTAAATCTACTGAATATATGAAGTATCTAGTACAGCCGAACTATCATGTTTTTATTATTATTATCATTATTATTATTATTATTATTATTATTATTGTTATTGATGGGAAATTATGACAGAGGAATACATTTGCCTTTTTATTATCAATTTATTTTGTGTGTATACAGGATGTTTGTGAAGCATCCATGTTTTCACAGACATGGATGTAAACTTTCAGAGGAACTTGACTGGTGCATGGAGGCATACCACCATGGGACAGTTAATCTAGTTACTTGTATTTTTAATATTTTGGGAATATTTTCAAAACCCTGCAAGCACACTGATTCAGCATTTCTGAGTGTTATACTTAGTTTATATCTGTTAAGTGTTCACTGTTGAAGTTTTTCCTTTGTTTTCTCACAACCACAGCATGATTCATTTCTTATGTAGTTATTTCATTGTGCTTTGATTCAATTCTGGCATCTCTTATATGAAGCATGCTTCAGGACTTGTTGGATGAGCTTAAATGTTCATTAATGACCTTGGAAACAGCAGTTGGGGAAAAAACTCAAGATGGATTTACTTGCTTGACTATATGTTCAGTTCAGTATGGCAGCAAAGCAAACTCACTCTGACTGAGCAAACAGGATCCAGAAAGAAGGTGCAATGCCAAAGTAAGTTGATGAAGTAAATTTCTAGTACGCTCTGTCGGGGACACTGATATTGTTCCCTATTGTTTCCCAAACTGACTATCTCTGTCAATAGGCTGCTGAAATGGTCATCAGTTACTGGTTATGTTAACTGTATGCACAGCTTGCATTTGTATTTGTTCATATATTTATCTTCAATTTGTATTTTATACTGTCCATATTATTCATTATTTCTTACACTTTTTTACGTTTTCATTTAACCACCTTACATGTGCTCTAGCACCATTAGAACATCTGTTATTGTGACAGCTCTCTGTAGTCATCTTGGTCCATTTCACAACTGTGTGTTTTTATTCTGATGTTCTTACTCTTTATCCCTTTGTGTATGATATAAACTATCTGGCAATAGAAGAGCTGGGATTGTCTTGATGAATGTTGGACAAAGAGCAGATTTCCAAGTTAAGCCTCAGACCATGTGCATTCTGAGAGCTGTTTAATGCCAGCCATCTCACAACATATGTAGGCTATCATATTTGTTAGTGTCCAGTTGCCATGTAATACCTGCAGATAATGCAATAACTGTGCATAATGTAATGATTTTAAATTTAATGAAAATTCACAATATAATAATCAGCACATAATGTAAGACAACCATTATAACATAAACGAACAGTTGTGTGAATAATGTCATAAATAATTACATTATGACAAAATTAATTTATTATAAACTAAGCAAAAACAATTTTTGAACAGTGTAATAAATTCAGCACACAGTGTCCCTAATTTAAGGCAGTCTGTGTTTTGAAAACACCCCCATTTTCACAGGTAACTTAGCTTGTCCTACCCGCCGCAGGAATTAATGGATTAATCCTGGAAAGCTATTGATGCACTTTTCTCCTTATGAAAGTAACTTAGCGATTATTCGACCAATGAGAATTTGGTCAGACAAGACCATATCGACCAAATAATCGACCAGTCAACCAGGAGAGAAATATAGTTTATATTATTAGCTACAAGTAGTAAATGCCCTTGTCTGACAGAAATACAGTTTAACAACCACTGATAAATGCATTAGTCTTTCTGACAGAAAGTATTATTACTTAAAATCACTAACCTTTCACACAAAAACACGGTTTATCTTACTAGCTGTCAGTGATAAAAGACTTTGAATTAAGTAGGTTAGGTTTGTCATCAGCTGCTGAGGGGCTGCATTACACATCCAAAAGGCTTCATCAGTTTTGAGGTGACTGATGAAAATGTCCTGTAGACCAAACAGACAAAACCCAGTTGCTTTAAATGAGAGACTTTAAATGTGTCATGTCATGGTATCCCTATGCTTAATGAAGACAAAGAGAGTATTCTTCTTAAAATGATTAGAATGTGGGCTAAATTTATTACATTATTCAACATCTGTTTTTGTTTAGTTCATAATGTAATAATTTTCTCATAATGTAATAATTTATTACATTATGAGCTCTTACTACATTTAAATGATTACATTATGTGCAGTTATTATACAATAATAATAATAACAATTATAATAATAATAAAATAAAAGTTGCTCCATCTATTAATAAAAAAATTCAGTGGTTCAAAACCAAGTCACATCATGTGGCAGTGATAACGACGTACGCAGTAAAAGGCATGTTCACAACTTCCTACAAACACAGAGAGAGGCAGGCAGAAAAGGGAGGGACAAATGATGCTTAAAACATCACAGCATTCAAACAGCACAGCATTGGTTATTTATATGACAAAACAATTTTCTTGTGCTTGGTAAGTCAAATTCTTTATCAAAACCTGCATGTCCCAGCGTCCCCCAGGGCATAGTGCTGAGAGTTAAAATGGAATAAGGGGTGCTAATCTCTCCAGACCACCTTGGTGATGTATGTAGCACTATTCTGCCTCTGCAGGCCTGGGGCAGCCCAGACAAAAACACTGGCAGGCTGAAAATAGTCCCAAAATACTTATTGTGCAGCTGAGTTCACTCACATACAATGTGTCCATGCTGCTGTTCAGAAGGAACCATGAGAGATTATCTGACACATGCAGATATCCATTTAAAATGAGCATGCCTTCTGCTTACCAGGATTGGAGAGCAGTTATAATGACATATAATGTTCTACAGTATGTGGAGTATAGAATACAGGAACGTCACTATCTCTATATGTATCTGTTTAACCAACAAAATGATCTGTCTCTGTATGAGTATTCAGATGGAAAAACAGAAGTGGGTGTGTTTTTTTATGAGAAGTCAGGTTAAATATACCTTTTTGAATTTGTCAACAGTGATGTATTTTGTGGGTGGAGTCAAACTGGTGGCAGAAAGGGACAGTAATGGTGTCAGGGTGAGTGCCACAAAAAAAAAGCATTATAATGTTTATTTTTCTCAGCCGATTGCAATGAGTCATTTTACAGCCATGAGTTAATGATCTAGGTGTAGTCGAAAAAAGAAGTTTTGTCTCCAGTTAATTAGAATCTCAATATTTATGCTAATCACTGCTGGATGCTTAGTAGAGAAGTGTGTGTTAGGCTGATGTGAGTTAAATTATTTATGTGGTGAAAGGTAATTCACCATCGACATGCGGGGGTTGAACCGTTGATTTTCTGGTTGGTGGATGACCCGTTCTGCCTCTCAGCCTCTTAGGGTTGTTTGTCCCATGAGTAATGCTCCAATCCACTGAGCGGGCCCAAGATCTCACTTCCACATAATGTTTTTGGTAAAATTACATTGTCAAAAATTTTGTCCAGATTTTAATGAAATATAAAAGTCTCTCTGTCTCAATCATCATTTTGTCATATGGATAATTGTACATTTATTACGTTGATCTGTTCTGTACGACATCTATTGCACATCTGTCCGTCCTGGAAGAGGGATCCCTCCTCAGTTGCTCTTCCTGACGTTTCTACCATTTTTTTCTCTCTTAAAGGCTTTTTTGGGGAGTTTTTCCTTATCTGCTGTGAAGGTCCAAAGGACAGAGGGATGTCGTATGCTGTAAAGTCCTCTGAGACAAACTGTACTTTGTGATACTGGGTTTTGTAAATAAAATTGAATTGAACTGAACTGAACTGAGTTCTGTTGTACATTGCGCAACGCCCTTTGTTGAGGACAGGCTGGTTCCCTCCAAAGCTTCCAGGAAGGTTAGGGAAAGATCATGACTTAAGTTAAATGTTAATAAAACAGGCAATAAGACATTGATGCTGTAGTCATTTTTGTGACTTGCCAGTAGGCTTCATTAGCAACATTGCCTCACTATGTTAATAGAAAATGTAATTTGCTCGTCATTTGTTCCCATCAAAACATATCTGCTGTTTCAAATTAGTTGTATATAAACGTAAGCTCTAGAGACAGGAATGGAATTAAAATCAGGGGCATAAATATAAACAGTTCAGGCAGTGCAGTTGCACTAGGGCCTGTGAGGTGGGAGGCCCATGGAGAGAGTGGACCCTCCAACAATGTGTTGGATGGGGAAAGTGACTGCCACCTTGAAAATATATGTGTTCAAAGACAAACTCTCATTAAATTAAAAACAGTGTCATTTGCTATATGTGCCAAAAAGGCAAAACCATCTCCGTCATGTTTATTTTTTCTTTATTTGTAAAATAGTCAATAGCATCTGTAACAAAATGATGATGCATATTCTATAACTATAAATCAACTATACTATAAATCAACTATTCTGTTAGGGGGGTAAAAATATAGACAGCGCAGTGCGGTTGCACTGGGGGCCCTGGGGTGGAGGGGCCCACTGAGAGAGCATGCCTTTTGCAAGTGATTCAGATTGCCACCTTGAATATATACTGTATTCAAAGAGGAATGATAAAAAAGAGTGTTCCTAATTTAAAGATGGTGCCATTTGCTATATATGTCCTTGAAAAGGCAAACCCAGTGTCTTGGTTTACATTTTTATCTTACTATATAATGACGAAACCTCTGTCTGTGGGTGTGTCTGTTCCACATGTTTCTCCTCACTGACTTGGTCAATCCATGTGAAACTTGGCACAGTGGTAGAGGGTCATGGGAAGATGCAAATGAAGCAATATTACATCAATTGGCCAAAGGGAGGCGCTATAGCAAGCGATTGAAATTGCAAACTTTGAATGGCCATATCTCATGCCCCGTATGTCGTAGAGACATGAAACTTTGCACAGAGATGCCTCTCCTCATGAAGAACAAATTTGCCTCAAGAACCCAGAACTTCCGGTTATATAGATTTTCCGCCATTTTGAATTTTTTGAAAAACACTTCAAATCGATCTCTTCTTAGGAAGTTTGACCGATCTGCATGAAACTCGGTGAACATAATCTAGGGACCAATATCTAAAGTTCCCTCTTGGCAAAAGTTGGAAAACTTACTAAAACTGAGCTTCTATAAGGCAGTGAATATTGTGGAGGGCGTAGCTCATCACATAAATGTGTATAACATCTCAAGGGTTTCACCGATCACCACGCAACTTTGTAGAAATATGGCCACACATAATCTGAGGGGACCCCTCCATTATTGACCCCATCAAACAAAATGGGGGCGCTAGAGAGCTAATTTCTTATCTAGGCCTAACCGCCATATCAATTTTTACTAAACTAGGTAGATATGTAGAACAGGACGCCTCAAGGTGACTGGAGAAATTTAACTCTAATTGGCAACTGGGTGGCACTATAACAACAGAAAAATGCTTAAAAATGGCTCAAATGCGACCGATCGCTGTGGCTCCCCCTGTGGCCGAATGTTTTTTTGGTTTTTTTCTCATCTTTGGTATGACTAAGTCATGGTATGATATGCTGTACATAATCATAGAAACTGTCAGTGTGTCATTCTGTCAGTCAGCCAGTCATCCTACCAGTGCGCCCCACTTTTAAGTCAATACAACATATAAACACTTTAACTATCTGCCTTTCAACGTGCTACCTCAACTACTAATGTACAGTTTTAGCCCACTAACTATCCCACTATTGGTAATGGTACTACTGTACTTTCAATAAAGCAATTGTACTATCAAATTCACAAAAACTCTGTCTGAATACATTGCTCTTCTCAGTGGGTTCAGTTGACTATTTCCTATGACCTGTATCCCAAACACACACCATGTGAAATTGTACGTGGGCAACTGTGCACTCAATGGGTATGGACTAGTTTTTATTATTTTAAAATAGTCAGTAGCTATGAAAAACAAAATTATATGTTTTTTTCTATAGAAGTTGTAAAAAATCTATTAATAAACTTTAGAAATATTCAATTAAATGATTAATACCGTCGTTAATACTTTTGGCAGATATGTAATGATGATTTCTGTTGATGTTGTCCAAGGCCTCTAGTTTCCCGGCGCGGTGCAGGGTGGCGCAGGGTGGCGAACCCCGAGCAGCGCAACCCGAGGCGCGCTCAGTTTGGTAGTTTGGCAGACCGAGGTGCGCTGAGATGGGTGTGGTGGCGCAGCAGGGGGAGCTGTCGACAGATCCAGCTTGGCGCAGTGACAGGTTTGTGCCAAAAGGCTTCGCCGAAGGTGCGCTAAAAGCTTACCAGCTGAAACCAGGTTTACTGTCAGCGCAGGCGGAGCGCAGCCGGTGTAAGCCGAAGTTTGGCTGACCAGCGGACAGTGCACACACGTCACCAAAACCTCACAGGCAGGTTTCCAGAATATCAGGCACATTAACAATGCAATAAATACCCAAAAAAACACTATTCAATGCAACTATCTGCAATCAGCACATAAAAGTATCTCTATATCGACTGTCCGTTCCCATCTTATGTCAGATCAAAGGGGATTGGCACCATTTGGCACCTTTTGGCACGTTTGGCACGCGTAATGGAAACCCAACCTGATTTGATTAACAACAGCCGCAAACGAATGAGTTCACATCCCTCTCAGCCAACCACAAACAGCCACAGCATCAGATAGGGAGTATATATTCAGCATCTGTCATCTTAGAAAAGTCAAAAGAAAAGAAACAGAGTGAGACTGTGAGAGAGAAAGACATAGAGCGCGAAACGCAACATTGATTTACAATTGTGGTGACCTCCTCCCAGGCTACCTTTGCATCATCAGCCCGTGGAGGTCTGCTCGCAGTTCCATATATTCGGACACTGCGAGCTTGGACCTCCCGGACCAAAACATCAGTTTCCTCCTGGGAGAAGTTTGGCTGTCTGACGCTGCTGCTCTCTTCTGCCATGGCGAATTGAGTAAACTCTCATTACGCCTTTGCGCGGCACATTTAAGGGCGAGGAGAGAGGCTCATTTGATTGGTGTGATGTGAATCGGCTGTGTAAAACCCACTCCATGCCTTCTCTCCTCCCTCTTTCCGACTTGCGCAGGTAGGAGTGACGGAGGTGGGAAAGAGGAGTAGCTGCGCCAGCGTACACAGTGTGCCAAACTTGCAAAATTCGCCTGGCCACACCCAGTTGGCAAAGCACAGGTGCACTGCGCCTCTGCCTCGCCCGGTCTGTGAAACTAGAGGCCCAAGTCTCTATTTTCAAGACAATACATGCACAATAGTGTGCACTGGGGCCAATGATGATAGCGTGCACCAAAGCCCATCATGACTACCTTACACCACTCGATGAAATATGACAACTACAAGAGAGACGTGGTGAAAATTTTGGTTGTCAGTCAAGAGTCTGAGATCTCACTGAAAGACCAAAAACAAAATGGCACGCAGAGAAACTATTCAATCAAAATATGGCGTAAAATCACACAAAATACACAATGCAACACTGTTAGCAACATATCTGAATTTAAAAAATATTAAATAAACAGAAAATAACGGGAAAAGGCCTCTCTATTATTCAGTAGGCTTTACTATGTAGTTGTGTTGTTTAGGTCTTATGTAATATTTCAAAATTATTGTAGTAATAGTATTAGTTAAAAATAGTAAAAGATAAACATTTTGATTTTTTTTTTCTTCCCCCGTTTGTGGCGCCCCCTGTAGATGATGGCACCCTTAGCATTCGCCTATCCTGCCCATGCCACGGGCCAGCACTGGTGGCAGTAAGAAAGGACAAGAGAGAAACGATCAGGAGGAATAAGTGGCAAAGCTCCCTGAATTAGATGTCTTTGGCTTTTTTAGAAACAGTTGTCAGTGTTGTGTGGGCGCCTTATAACTAATAAATGAGATTCGCTGGAGCCTGTCACAATAGCATGCAGTGGGGCACATTAACGCCACTGATGCAGGTCTATATTTGATGTAGGGGAGACTGGGGATGATTGTAACACTTTTTGTTTGAGCAAGTGTAACTCAGTGGTGTTTTTTGTTAGAGCTCTTAAATTTTGATACGTGGTACCCATATTTATCTGCTATAAATAACACACACTTTGACCTCTACTACACCATCACAGATTATGGAAATTAATGTCAAATACAAAGAGGTATATTGTTACAACGTACCCCAGTACCGGGGTGAGTTGTAACACTAGCTGGGGATGGATGTAGCAATTAAATTATTGTGCTTAAAAAAGATTCACAATAGGCTAAATGTATTAAAGCACTTCAATGAATAATAAAGAAGGGACAATAAACTTGTAAGAATACTACAATTATAGTATTAAAATAAATAGAAATGTATAACATAAATACAAAAAAGGTTGACGTTTGAACAGCATTTGAACAGTTACAATAAACACTTTAGAAGAGTAACTATTATCTGAGCAAACTAAGGCATAATACCTATAGCCTATTTTTAATCTGATTGGCAGTTGTGGCAAATGTAGATGTCCTTGCCTGGGGTGCAGGCTTCATGGGTCCAAAATCCCCACTTTTTAAGAACTGTTACAACCCTCCCCATGCCTAGCAGCCATGAAAGAGCTAACAGTTTTTAGCATTCAGCTTCAAAGCTAGCACTAATGAAACACATCAAATTAAACTAGAGAAACTACTACTTGAACCTATGTAAGTCAAACAATTGTACATACAACACAATGGACACTATGCAAAAAACAATTGTGATGAAAATGTTTGGTTTCTCACCTGAAAAACTGTTTTTTGGCTCTAGAACAGACAAATTTGGACTCAGAGACATGCGGCTTCACCAGTGAGCTCCAATTGTAAATGGGCATGGACTATGTTGATGATGTCATCACAGCACTATCCCTTTGTTACAACCATCCCTGGTGTCCCCTAAATGTGTTTGTCAAATTACTGTATTGTGGTGCAGTGAATTGTGGATATTGACTGTAGCAAGTGAAGTATTTTTCCACAGTTTGTTAGCCTGAGTGCATTCATTGTGTGCACTAGTTAGTCATGTGCTGCTGAAGTAAGAAAGAAAAGGCCCATCAAACTGGCTTAGACAACTACAGGGTTGGCTCTGTAGTTTAATTAAACAAGGAATTATGGGATTAGCACGAGGCTCCCATTACAGGCCACTGGAAGAGTCTCAGGGAGAATATCTCTTTGTATTCCCCCGGGCGGCCCCCCCTTGAAAGCTACTGCTAGAGAATTCTCAAAGGATTACATGTGGCCGCAGGACATGCTGCTGCATTAATTAAATCAATTCTTTCACCATTTAGTCCCTGCAAAGATTTGCTTTCCTAAAATCCAAGGTAAAAAAAAAAAACATATATATTTATACACATGCACATCTTTAAACAAAGCCTCCATATACAGTATATGTCTTGTTTGTTGCTGGTAGGTTGGTGGAGAGATTTGTCAGTGTGTGTGTGTGTGTGTGTGTGTGTGTGTGTGTGTGTGTGTGTAGGGGGGGGGGGGTAGATTGCTGCAAAGCAATTTGGCACTAACTCAGCGTAACAACACTTGAGGCTGCTGCAGTGGGCTGGGATCACTTTCCAAAAGGCACCTCCGAGTCCTCGGGGTGCTGCTGCGACAGGATGGACTCTATTTGTTTTCCCTCCACATGCTGCTGGATTTAGGGGAGGAGAGGGGCAGAGGTGGGAGAGAGGGAGGGATGTGAGTGAAAATGAGGCTTCCTTGCCTCACAGGATTTTCTGTCTCTGACTCTTTCTCTCTGTCTCTGTCAGCCCACACTGCGTGGATTTGGCATCTGTGTGTGTAAAACGGCCGTAAGGCTTTTTAATTCTTGTTCATCTATCTTTTCTTCTTTTGAATCACCTTACAACCAAAGTAGCCACCCTGTTTGTCCCTCCAGAGTTTCAGGAGTGATGTTAGCAGTCAAAATATTCAGAGTACAGCCAACACATGTCTGGAACAGGTGCAGAATTTTACCAGCTCTGAACTATATTTTGATACAATATTCCCACCAGCATTTCTAATGTCAACTAAAAGTGGACTATATACACTAATGAAATTACACCTGGGTACTGCTTTTCCTTAAATCTAAATATTTTAGTTCTTTTTTGCATTTAGGACTCTGACTTGTGCTTTTGTTATCTCATCAGCCTTCAACAGGATGTACATAAAAATGTACAACCCATTTTTAACTAGGTGAGTCAATGTCTTTTCAGGGAGACCTGGCCAAGACAGCAGCATATGAAAAAGTTACAGCCAAGCCGCAACACTGTAAAAACATAAAATATATACAGTGACATGTTGAAATATTAGAACACCCATGCACAATAACAAGAACCAAATGATTGATTCATACTTGTACTCATGACAGCTTTAAAATCAGGCAGAGAGACCAATTCATGTAGTTTCAGATCTTTTCCAAATGAGAGGAACAGGGCACATAAAAGCTTTTTTTTCCAAGCTCAGTCTGTGCACTGGGAGAGGACAACAAATCTAAATCTCAGTCAGATCTCTGTTCAATCAAAATATAAATGTACGAATGGAGTTTACCCAGTATGGCTTTATAAATGAACAAATATCAGTGACTGAGCCTACAAAAGGTCAGAGATGATAAACCAGCCCTGGAATAAAGTGATGACTGAGGGCTTTACAATTTGTAACAAATCTCAGTGCAGTATGATATCCAGTATCTAAAATGTGCAAACAATTTGCAGGTGCATTTATGTACAAAGTTTAAAAAAAGATCAGTTATTGTGGGTTACTGCACATTTTATTTTTTCAGCTGTTTGTCAGTGTGCTTCAACAAATCCTCTGAAAATGATTTACCAAATGAAATGTACTGTTTATTTTACCATATGTCCCCTGCTTTTGTGGTGTGAGGCTTTGGAGGACATCATGAAAATGTAACGTGAAATGTGAGAGCTGTGAGAGCAATAAGTCAGTGTGTGGGAGGCCATTTCAACACTTACTAAGGCCTTTTTATGTCACCATAACAGGTACAGTACACACAAATGCACATCAAATCATATCTTTTATTTGGATGTGCGTATTTAAGACTTAATTAGCCTACACTTCAGATCTGAGTTTCACATATGTTTAGTCATCAAAGCTAAATATTAAAGGTTCAATACAAATAAAGATTTTTTTCTGTCTTTCCTCAGTGGTATGGTATCTCTTCATGCTAATCATTCGGCTTTTATTTCTACAGGTTTTGAGATACCTGTCTCTGAGATTTCTACCACTCACCCCAACACCGTGGAGCAGAGTGAGATCTAGGTTGTGGGACTTATGGTGCTAAAGTATGAGAAAATCCAAAAGAAAAGTGTCTTTTAAGAGAGAATGTCCTTGTCAAGGCCATTGCACACTGAGTGCCGAATTCACAAAGAATGAACTGCGGCCGCTGATAGCACCTTGAATTGCACTTCACTTGCACCCGCAGTTTGCTCCGTCTTAACGTCCTGTTCACAAAGGATATTGCGCTAATGATATACCAGCGCAAACACACCCACAAAGTTTGGCAGCTGAGTGCAGTTTGCCCCTGATTGCAATTAGCCACATGGCATGGCATGGTAAGTGTTTTGTCAAAGTACTGAATACTGTATACCCTCATGTAGTGATGTCTGCTGGTGAGTCAGTCTAACAGTGTGGGATGGGTTGAGGCTGTGGATTTGACCAAGTCTGAGCACTTTATCACTATTCCCTCTCACTTGTAGCTGTTTTTTCGTTATCTTTTGAATTTAATATGAATTATGGAACCGTTTTTGTTCACGTTTGTTTCCCCCGTTTCGTAAAATAAATTATTGAAAGTTGCTTTTGAAGTGCGTGACAGAAGTGCGTTTTGAGAATGACCGCAGACTGTCACCTGTTCAACGCATCAGTATCTTCGGATGCCATTAAAGTAATAGCTAATGATTATAATAATAATGTCAAAATATTATTTACAGACTGATTTAACAGACGATCACTGCTGCCACGATCACTGGAAAGTCTGGGCGAGAGGCTTCCACAGAGGAGCGCCCAGTTTGCACCAGCTTTCTAAAGACGTTATTTACTTCACTCAAACTGCGTGTGGCTGTTAGCGCTGGTGTTAGAGAATTAGACCTTGTTTATCAATGAGACTCATTTGCATAGAAAGGGGCAATTTTTCCGCCAAATATATGCATATTACCTCATTTAAATACGTGCAAATAACACCGGAGCACCGAGACGCAATCTGCTTGGCAGCGCAGTTAGTGGAGCATTTCTCCCTCTGCGCGTGCTTTGTGAATTAGACGGTAGCCTATCTGTTTGCTCCATTTTTACCGGTTTAGCGGCCGCAAAAGCCACGCAATCCTTTTATGAATTCGGCCCTGAGTCTGGTGCATTTTATTGATCTTTTCGTTGCGACAGTTCGCAATACGAGACAAAATGAAAAGACACTTTTCCTCCCCTGCATCTCTCCACTGGAATTACCGTTCTGGCTGTTGGCACTCTTTCACTGTGTCTTTCATTTGGTACTGTGGCTGAAGGGGCTGAGCTGTTCTCCCTCTCTGTCTGTGTGTGCTATCCACATCCTCCTCTTCATCATCATCCACCTGAATATTACTATATAACCTGCTGAAAGTAGCTATCTGAGTTATGAAATGATTCTGTGCCACCCGTTCCTCTGTCCTGTCGCTGCTGTGTCCCGCAGCCACATTTTTTTCACTGATTGTTGGGTAAACAGCTCACTACAGGATATAGATGGATGCGAAAAACTGAAAATCAAACCCGTCCTGAAAAATGACAGACAAAAGTTTCGGACTTAGTGTGCAAACATTTTTTAAGCAACATGAGGTTGTATTTATTTTTAGACATACAACCATTTCGGGCGAAAAAAAAATGCCTTTACTTTGAATAATCCAACATCCTTGTGAAGACTAGACTCTAGACTCCAAAGACTTCACTCTCTCTTTAAAATCAGTCCAAGTAATCAGTGTTTGTAAATGTAGTTCAGACTGAAGCTTGTTCCAAAGATCAGGAGCTGAAAACCTAAAAGATCTCTTTCCTAATTCAGTCCTTATCTTTTGAACAACAAGTTTCAAAATGTTCATGAGCGGAGATTGTGACTTCCTTGTTTCCAGGTTAATAGTGAACTTAAATAAGAAGAAGAATGAAGATATACCAGTGACTGAGGTGACTTTTAAACTACATGTCACATTCATCCATTCACACACACACACACACACACACACACACACACACACACAGTGATGGCACAGCCAGCTGGGGTGCAGTATCTTGCCCAAGGATACTTTGACTAGAGAAGCTGGAGATTGACCTGCTGTATCTCCTGAGCCACAGCCCCGCAATTCAATAATTATAATTATGAAGGTTTTAAAAAACACAGCTGTCAGCTGTTTTACCACCATGAATGATTTGGTAATATCTGATCATAGAATAGTAGGAACAGTAGGAACACTTTGTGTTTTGGCAATATATTTTCAAGTGAACTTAAGTAAAATTCATTTTGCCTTTAAGTTGGTCTTGCCAGAGTAGTGACTTAAAAAACTGGGTCACCTCAGAGTTAATTTGAAAAGCAGAGCTGAAAACAAAGCTCACAGTCATTGGACATGTAAATGGCACAGTGTCCGGGCAGCCATGCTGACAACCTGAACAGCAGTGGTGGTTTGGTATTGCAAGCTTGCAGCAGCTCCATGCTTAATTTGAAGGGTAGCACAATAAGGATCCCAAGGATGAAGGAGAATAAAGTTTGACAGGCCACTGGATCAGGAGGGTCAGCTCCTCTCTCCAGCTGATAATGGAAAGCAGAGATTATGGTAATGAGACAGACGCCTAGAGCCGATAGAGGGGCTAAACCTGGACTTCATCTTTGTCTCCACCAGATCCTCGATTGGCAAGCTATGTGTTATCGGGAGAATGGGAGCATGGTGCAGCTCCACAGCCGCCGCCGCCGCCGCGCCCCCCCCCCCACACACACACACACAGGGTTTGCAATTGTGCTGCGGTGTAAGTAACAAACTGTACACTTCAGTTCCACACAATGGCCTGGTTTTGTTCCATGCTTATCGTGTGCAGCAACTACAGAAACACACACACACACACAAACACACACACTCACACTACCTTCCTCTAAAAAAAACAAATCTAATCAAACAATTATGGTCCAATATCCTCCAAAGCCAGTTATTCATTGCTGCTGCAACATGGGATGTTCTGATTATTTAATAATGATAGCTGTAATTCCATAGTAATATTCCAGGGAGAGTGATTTATCTCCAAATTAATACCCCATTATGTTGTTTTAGAAAGTGCACCATGTGTGCTGTGTCCCTCTCTCTCTGTCAAATTTTGCTTTTATTTGACTTCTCCTGTCTTGAAAAATCAATCTAAAACTGAATTAGACAAGGTGTTTTGTTTGGTTGTAATAAAATGCACGAAGCATATGCATAAGCATATATATATATATATATATATATATATGTATAGATAGATAGATAGATAGATAGATAGATAGATAGATATAGATATACACACACAAGTATTCAAACCTTTGAACCCAAATTGGTGATGTTTCTTTCAGAAAAATGGTAAAAAAAAAAAAAAAAGCAATAAGATAAGAAATATTAGAAATGTTCCACAAATTGCAAAAAATTGTAATGCACTTTGAAAATTATTTTTAAAAAACTTTTCCCAGGTTATTTCCTTGTTTGTTTGTTTTTATCTTCTTTTTTTCTTTTCTTTTTTTTTTTTACTAATTTAATAATTTTTACTTAACTTTCTCTTTTTACTATTTCTTGCAAATTGTTTGGGTTATTCCTTGTTTCATTGCTTATTACCTGCTTCCCATATTTTTGAAAGAAATCAAGCCAATTTGCTGTGGTTTCAAAGGTTTTTGGGAGTATTATTTACTGTAATGACATTGTCTGTAGTTTTTTTTTCTCATTACCCTGATGAAGTGTATCTATTCAGAATCTGTTTGGGACTTTCTGGTATATCAAATATATTTGGTTTTTCTGGCTTCTTTCATTATCATTGTATAAATCTAAAGAGAACAGAACAAAACAAGGAACGTAAAAAAGGGTATGTACAATAAGCTAAGGCTTACTGAAGCCTTCATCTCTTCAGCCACCAAAACTTGCTTTGGTTTGCCACTGTTTTAAAAGTAATGACTTATTATTGTTATTATTATTTTTTCTTGTGTGTATTTGAATTGCACAAGTTGGAAAATGAATGAAATAAACAAACTAAACTAAAACTAAGACCTTGTGAGGTCACAAGCAGTTGGTGTGTTAAAATATTGGAATGCCCAACTTAATGAAGAATGAATGATTTTAATATTTTTGAGCCCCTTGAGGTTCCCTGGACTTACAATATGTGAAACTGACTGAGGTCTTCCATGTGCTTGAAAGAGCATACATGATAGTTTGAATGGTGTTATTCCAGTGGACAGGACTTTGTTCATCAAGCTGCTTAACAGACAGATAGAAGACACACGAAATGTGCCTACTGACTGTCAGTGAGACTGAAGTGTTTTCACACTGGCTTCTGGGGAAGAATACTGACAGTACTGTTTCCCACTTTGGCCAAGACATGGGGACAAAGACTGACAGAGCTCTGGAGAGCTGCATGAAACTAATTATGGTTCATTTTGAAAATCATATTAGTTCCAGTATAATTACACTCAGGATCTGCTTTCAGTTCAGCTCCATAGGCTATGACCAGTCCGGCATTACCATTCTGGCTCAACAACTGATGAATTTATTCGTGAAAATAGCCTGTTGATGCTGAAGATTTGTTTACAGCTGTTGTGTTTGTGTATGTGAGAGATGAAAGAAGAAGAAGAAAGTGGCAGTAGAAGTCTTTTCTAGTGTGCTGTCTCTGATAACCATCTCTTTCTCAGCTATGTGTTTAGCTTTAGGGCAGGATTTAACCCACCTGCCTGCTCTCCTCACTACCAGCACTCTGCACTTTCACAACATACGTAGCTGCCACACACCTCCATTCAACATGACAGACTGTCAAATGAAGTCAGATTGATTTAGACTCCCCAAATCTTAAGGTCACCAATGTGAAACACTAGGTGTTCATATTCAAAACTTTAATGGCTCCCATAAAGAGGAAGAAAATCCTTAACCAGTTAAGAAGGGCTAACTGTCAAGTAGCATTTTTACAAGAGACCCACAGAAATAGAACATGAGAAGCTAAAAAGATCATGTGCAGGCAAAGCATTTTACTCATTGCACCAATCAGGGAGCAAAAGAGGAGTATGCATTTTGATGCACAGACAGGTCAACTTTTCACGTACCAAAGTTCATAAAGACTCTGAGGGTAGATTTATTTAAGTAAATGGATCTATTGACGGAATACCGATCTCTTTCATGAACATATGTGCTCCAAATGAGGATGAGCCTGGCTTCATTCGTACAGTATTCACTACAGTACTACAGCACAGTATTGGTATCCTATTGCTGGGAGGGGATTTTAACTGTGTCATGTCTCAGCTTATGGATAGGCAACCTCCTCCAAAAACCCCTACTCCTCCTACTACCTAGAATGAGTAAAATGCTTAAATACCTTTCGATAGAGTCAGGGATGGTAGATGTTTGAAGTAAATTCCCTAAAGGTAGAAATTTTACTTTTTATTCTCATAGACATTCATCCTATTCTAGAATCAATCTTTTTTTTACCCCCAAGGCAGAGCTACACAGGACAGAAAACATAAAGATTTTACCAATCACTGTCTCCGACCATGCACCTCTTGCGTTGACATGGGTCATAGGTCAAAGGCCAACAACCAAACACTGGAGATTAAATGCATCACTTTTAAATGATAAGGAATTTATCACATTTGTAACAACTGAATTGAGTAATTAATTAGGCAATAATGCCTTACCTGAAACATGACCTCTCATTCTGTGGGACTGCACTAAGGCATTTATCCGAGGTTGCATTATCTCATTTACGAGTGGTAAAAAAAAAGAGAAGGGAAGCAAAACAAATTGAACTGGAAAACAAAATAAGACAACTCCAGCAACAACACAAAAGGACCCCAACACCCAGTCTGTTTAACACTCTCAAACAAGTATGCAGAAACCTGGACAGCTTAATCACAGAAAATATTGAGGGCAATTTATGGTTCACAAATCAAAAATATTACGAAAATGGCAACAGGGCAAGTAGATTGTTAGCATTCACACTTAAAAAACAGCAATCATCACACACTGTACAGAAACTAAAGCATAATAATTCAACACTTACAAAACCTGATGATATTTCACAGTTATTTACAGAATTTTATAAATCTCTGTACAGAAACATGGACACTTGCACTGAGGATAAGGAAGTGGCACAATTCTTGGACAACATAAAACTAAAGGAGCTATCAGAGCCTTTGGCAAACGAATTGGATGAGCCAGTCAAGGAATCAGAAATACAACAGGTAATTTCTACCTTGAAAAACAATAAGAGCCCAATTTAGATGGTCTAAAGCAGACGGCGGACGGCGTGCGGCACATGGGCGTGTCCCAGTCACTTGCTAGTTAGACAGCGCGTTTTCAGACTGTGCGCCATGGCGGAGAGTCTAAAAGGGTTGGACCTACTCTGTGAATTAGTCATGGGTGTGTTTTGTGTGTATCATTCCATAAGCCAATGAGAGTGTCACCTTTCATTCCCTTTAAGAGAGGCACGATTGGAGCACACGGCGGAGAGCTAGTTAGATGGCGGACCTACAAACTGGAAAGAGTGAGCGTTTACAGCTGAGGAAATGATAAATGTATCTCTATATCGACTGTCCCGTCACATCTGATGTCAGATCAAACGGGATTGGCACCGTTTGGCACGTTTGGCACATGTAATGGAAACCCAACCTGATTTGATTAACACAGCTGCAAACTAATAAGTTCACATCCCTCTCAGCCAACCACAAACAGCCACAGCATCAGATAGGCAGTATATATTCAGCATCTGTCATCTTAGAAAAGTCAAAAGAAAAGAAACAGAGTGAGACTGCGAGAGAGAAAGAGAGAGCGCGTGCACATGGGAGAAACGCTGTCAACAAATTGTAAGTTATTCAATTTTATTTTAACCCGGGAGGTTAGAGAACCCAGCTCCCTCTCCAGCATCCTGAACCCCGCCCGAAGGTGCAGGAAGGGCTGGTCCCGTGGCTGCACCCGGGCCCGTCTGGTCTGGCTGCGCGCGGGCTGCGGAGCTTCCCCCAGGTGCCCCCGGCTGTGCGGCGGGCTGTGTGGCCGCTGTGCATCCTCCTCCTCCTCCTGACAAGATGATCTTCAGTTTTACATTCTGAAAGCTTTTTTTTTTTTTTTTTTTTTTTTTTAAATATACATTTGTACTTGTAGGGCTATAAGTTTACGTTTTTAGTTCACAGAAGCTGGTTATTGTTGTGTTTATGTCAAAATAAACGTTATCAAACGTTTTCACATCTTTGATTTTGTGATTTACATGCCAAAATGATCATAATTCAATTGGGAAAGACAAGTTCATTTTACAGGCTATGCATCATCAGCCCGTGGAGGTCTGCTCGCAGTTCTGTATATTCAGACACTGTGAGCTTGGACCTCCCGGATTATGATGATCATTATTACTGCGATTAGATCATTCTGATTAATGACTGACCATTAAGACGTGTTTCTGATAAATATTTTAATGTGCACAATAATAATCTTTCACACTGTAATCATATTTTTATTTGTTATCTTTTGCATAGGGGCGGCACGGTGGTGTGGTGGTTAGCACTCTCGCCTCACAGCAAGAGGGTTGCTGGTTCGATCCCGGGCGTGGGAGCCCTTCTGTGTGGAGTTTGCATGTTCTCCCCGTGTCAGCGTGGGTTCTCTCCGGGCGCTCCGGCTTCCTCACACAGTCCAAAGACATGCAGATTGGGGACTAGGTTAATTGATAACTCTAAATTATCCGTGTGAATGTGAGCGTGAATGGTTGTTTGTCTCTATGTGTCAGCCCTGTGATAGTCTGGCGACCTGTCCAGGGTGTACCCTGCCTCTCGCCCGATGTAGCTGGGATAGGCTCCAGCCCCCCCGCGACCCTCAAGAGGATGAAGCGGTTAGAAGATGAATGAATGAATGAATGAATGAATGAATGAATCTTTTGCATATGTGTGGCTGCTCCGTGTGTGTCTGAGCAGAGTGCACGCGCGTTGTGCACCCGCTTAGAGATGCATATTACTAACTTGTTTAACAGCGAAATACTGCGCCGTTGACTTTAGACCAGGTTTTTGTTGGTCACTGGCGCATTTGCTTTTCCCGTCATCTAACTAGCAACACGCCATGACTGCGCCTGACCACTCCTCATTTTTAGACCAACACACCCAGAGAAGCGCAAGTTCATTTGCTAGTTAGAGGAAGAGGGTGCAGGGCGTGAAAATGACAACTGCGCCTGCATCTAAATAGCAATGGCACTTGCAACATGGATTATGCACCCTTCGCCGTCCGCTTTAGACCATCTAAATAGGGCCCTAAATGTCCAGGCCCAGATTGTGTATTATATGAATTTTATAAAACATTGAAAGAGATAGTTTCAGCTCTACTTCTAAAAGCCTATCACCATGCATTACAATCTGGAACCATGGCCCCCTCTTGGAAGGAGGCAACAATATTTGTAATACATAAGGAAGGCAAGTACGCCACCAAATGCGAATCATATATACCCATATCACTGTTGAACACAGACCTACGTATATTAACAGATATACTAGCAAGACGCATCAATAAAATCATAACACAAATTATTCACCCTTATCAGACTGGGTTTGTTACCGGTAGATATTACGGGGATAATGTCAGAAGAGTACTGAACTTAATGACCCAGCCAAATGTCCAGGAGGAGGAAGCTATGATATTATCTCTCGATGCCCAAAAGGCATTCGATCAAGTATCCTGGAAATACCTGTTTCAAACACTGAAACAACTCCAATTTGGCCCTAACTTTATAAAGTGGATCCAAAACATTATAGTCTGACCCACAAGCCGCAGTTAAAGTGAACAGGTTTTTATCAGACAGATTTGCCCTTGAACATGGCTGTAGACAAGGCTGTGCCTTGTCACTCCTACTATTTGATATTTGTACTGAACCACAAGCAGAGCTTATTGGAGATGACAACAACATAAAGGGGCTGACAATAAATGGAGAACAACATAAACTATTGTGCGCAGATATGTTCTTTTATACCTAGCCGAACCTACGACAACAATTCCACACCTAAAGAACCTCATTTCCTCATATACTTCTCTGGCTACAAAGTTGGTGCCACTTCGTGCCTGACGTGCTGACGTATTGCGGTAAGCGAGTTGTGTCATTTCCGGTGTTTCTGTGACAGCGTCTCTGTACTGCTTTGGTGAATTCTAGTAGCCTGTTTTCTCACTTCAGTTGCTTTAACATTGCTTTAACGTCTACTTCAAGTCTTAACCCACACTAGTTCTGTTTGAGCACTTATAGCTCTCCTCCTTTCTACGACTTTCTCGCTAATCTCTTAGCTGTTGTTTGCACGATACTAGCCTTGGTAGCTACATTAGCTTTAAAGTTAGCGATGGCTTCTCCCTCTGCTCTCTCTTGCTCGGTGTGCCAAATGTTCAGTCATGCCTCTGCCTCCTTTAGCGACAGTGGTAATTGTAATAAGTGTAGCTTATTTGCTGCGTTGGAGGCGAGGCTTAGTGAATTAGAAGCGCGGCTCCTCACCATGGAAAACCGTTCAGTAGCTGCGGTAGTTAGCCAGCCCCCTGTAGCCGGTGCAGAGCCACATAGCATAGCCTTAGCCTCTGCTAACTGTCCTCCGGTAACTCCCGTTCAGCCGGGAGGTTGGGTTACGGTTCGCCAGAAGCACAGCTCCAAGCCGAAGCCCACGGCTCACCACCAGCCTGTTCACGTTTCCAACCGCTTTTCCCCACTCAGCGACACACCCGCTGAGAATAAAACTCTGGTTATTGGCAGCTCTATTCTGAGAAACGTGAAGTTAGCAACACCAGCGACCATAGTCAAATGTATCCCTGTGGCCAGAGCGGGCGACATTGAATCTAATTTAAAACTGCTGGCTAAAGCTAAACGTAGATTCAGTAAGATTGTTATTCACGCGGCAATGACACCCGGTTACGCCAATCGGAGGTCACTAAAATTAATATTGCCTCGGTGTGTGAATATGCAAAAATGATGTCGGACTCCGTAGTTTTCTCTGGACCCCTCCCAAATCTGACCAGTGATGACATGTTTAGCCGCATGTCATCATTTAATCGCTGGCTGTCCAGGTGGTGTCCAGCAAACGATGTGGGTTTCGTTAATAATTGGCAAACTTTCTGGGGAAAACCTGGTCTTATTAGGAGAGACGGCATTCATCCCACTTTGGATGGAGCTGCTCTCATTTCTAGGAACCTGGCAAACTTTATTAGTAATTTAAATCCCTGACAACCCAGAGTTGAGACCAGGACTCAGAGTCGCAGTCCTATACGCCTCTCTGAGCTTCTAGTTCAGTTACCCAGCCATAGTTTTCATAGTTTTATACAAACGGTGTCTGTCCCCCGACCACCTAAATTATTTAAATCTAAAATTAAACAAAGAGGAGATGTGCATAACAACCTCATAAAAATTAAAACCTCTTCTGTGACAGAAAGACAAAACAGGAGAATTAAATGTGGACTGTTAAATATCAGGTCTCTATCGTCTGAAGCAGTGTTAGTAAACGAATTAATATCAGATAATCATATTAATTTACTCAGTCTCACTGAAACCTGGCTGTGTCCAGATGAATATGTTAGTCTAAATGAGTCCACTCCTCCCAGTCATAATAATACCCACATTCCTCGAGGCAGCGGCCGAGGAGGGGGAGTTGCAGCCATTTTTAACTCTAGTCTGTTAATCAGCCCTAAACCTAAACTAGATTATAATTCATTTGAAAGCCTCGTTCTTAGTCTTTTACATCCGACCTGGAAAACCTCGCAGCCACTTTTATTTGTGATAGTGTACCGTACTCCTGGCCCGTATTCTGAATTTGTATCTGAATTCTCAGAGTTTTTATCCAGTTTAGTTCTTAAATCAGATAAAGTTATTATTGTAGGCGATTTTAACATTCATGTCGACGTTGATAATGACTCCCTGGCTACCGCGTTTATCTCATTATTAGACTCCATTGGCTTCAGTCAGGGTGTACATGAACCCACTCATTGTTTTAACCATACCCTCGATCTAGTTCTGACGTATGGAATTGAAATTGATAATCTAAAAGTCTTTCCACAGAATCCCTCGCTGTCGGATCATTATCTGATTACTTTTGATTTCTTTTTACTCGATTACACGCCACTCAGCAACAGTTACTATACTAGATCTTTATCAGATAGTGCTGTCGCAAAATTTAAGGAAAAGATTACTCCGTCATTAAATTCAATACCAAGTCCCTCAGTAACAGAGGTTTCCTGTACCGACTTTGATCATTTTGTCGATAGCACTGTAGGCTCGCTGCGAACAACACTTGACTCTGTAGCTCCTCTTAAAAAGAAGTTAAAAACGCAAAGGAAGTTCGCTCCTTGGTATAACTCTCAAACCCGTAAGTTAGAACAAATATCGCGAAAATTTGAAAGGAATTGGCGATTAACCAAACTGGAAGAATCTCGTTTAATCTGGACAGACAGTCTCAAAATTTATAAGAGGGGCCTCCGCAATACCAGAGCAAACTATCACTCAGCATTAATAGAAGACAATAAGAACAACCCCAGGTTTCTTTTCAGCACTGTAGCCAGGCTGACTGAGAGTCAGAGCTCTATTGAGCCTTGTATTCCTTTAGCCCTTAGCAGTAATGATTTTATGAGCTTTTTTAATGACAAAATTCTAACTATTAGAGGCAAAATTCA
This sequence comes from Epinephelus fuscoguttatus, assembly GCF_011397635.1. NCBI lineage: Eukaryota > Metazoa > Chordata > Actinopteri > Perciformes > Serranidae > Epinephelus > Epinephelus fuscoguttatus. The sequence goes on along the minus strand of NC_064758.1, from coordinate 3,539,812 downwards.
TGACCTCCTGTCCTCAGATAGTACCTATCTAACCTCAAACACAGCTGTAAAACCTAATATATATTTAGATTGCTTCTCCCCAATTTCTCTTCAAGAATTGACCGCATTGATTTCTTCATCTAAATCATCAACGTGTCTCTTAGACCCCATCCCAACTAGGCTACTTAAGGAGGTCTTTCCTTTAGTTAACACTCATATATTAGATATGATCAATATATCCTTATTAACAGGCTATGTACCACAGTTTTTTAAGGTTGCTGTAATTAAACCTCTACTAAAAAAAGCCCAACCTGGATGCAGAGGTGTTAGCCAACTATAGACCAATATCTAATCTTCCCTTTATGTCAAAGATCCTTGAGAAAGTAGTCGCAGACCAGCTGTGTGATTTTCTCCATGATAATAATCTATTTGAGGAATTTCAGTCAGGATTTAGAGTGCATCATAGCACTGAGACAGCACTAGTTAAAATTACAAATGACCTTCTGATTGCTTCAGACAAAGGACTTGTCTCTGTACTTGTTTTATTAGATCTTAGTGCGGCGTTTGACACAATTGACCATCAAATTCTACTGCAGAGACTGGATCACTTAATTGGCCTAAAAGGTTCTGCACTGAGCTGGTTTAAATCTTATTTATCTGATCGTTTTCAGTTTGTTCATGTTCATAATGAATCGTCCTTACGTACCAAAGTTTGTTTTGGAGTTCCGCAAGGTTCTGTGCTCGGACCAATCCTTTTTACTCTATATATGCTTCCTCTAGGTAACATCATTAGAAATCACTCTATAAATTTCCATTGTTATGCGGATGATACACAGTTGTATTTATCGATGAAGCCAGAAGAAAGTAATCAATTAACTAAACTCCATAACTGCCTTAAAGACATAAAAACCTGGATGAGCACCAATTTCCTGATGTTAAATTCAGACAAAACTGAAGTTATTGTTCTTGGCCCCAAACAACTCAGAGACTCTTTATCTGATGACATAGTTTCTCTAGATGGCATTGCTCTGGCCTCTAGCACTATCGTAAGAAACCTCGGAGTAATATTTGATCAAGATTTGTCTTTTAATTCTCATTTAAAACAAACCTCACGGACTGCATTTTTTCATCTGCGTAATATTGCGAAAATTAGGCCTATCCTGACCCGAAAAGATGCAGAAGAATTGGTCCACGCTTTTGTTACCTCAAGGCTGGATTACTGTAACTCTCTATTATCAGGTAGCTCTAGTAAGTCCTTAAAAACTCTCCAGCTAATTCAGAATGCAGCAGCACATGTACTAACAGGAACTAAGAAACGAGATCATATTTCTCCTGTTTTAGCTTCTCTGCACTGGCTCCTTGTAAAATCCAGAATTGAATTTAAAATCCTACTGTTAACTTATAAAGCTCTAAATGGTCAAGCTCCGTCATATCTTAGAGAGCTCATAGTGCCTTATTATCCCACCAGAACTCTGCGCTCTGAGAACGCAGGGTTACTCGTGGTCCCTAAAGTCTCCAAAAGTAGATCAGGAGCCAGAGCCTTCAGCTATCAGGCTCCTCTCCTGTGGAATCATCTTCCTGTTACGGTCCGGGAAGCAGACACCGTCTTCACATTTAAGACTAGACTTAAGACTTTCCTCTTTGATAAAGCTTATAGTTAGGGCTGGCTCAGGCTTGTCCTGTACCAGCCCCTAGTTAGGCTGACTTAGGCCTAGTCTGCCGGAGGACCCCCCTATAATACACCGGGCACCTTCTCTCTCTCTCTCTCTCTCTCTCTCTCTCTCTCTCTCTCTCTCTCGTATTCTATTACTGCATCTTGCTAACTCGGCCATTCTGGATGTCACTAACTCGGCTTCTTCTCCGGAGCCTTTGTGCTCCACTGTCTCTCAGATTAACTCATATCACAGCGGTGCCTGGACAGCATGACGTGTGTGGTTGTGCTGCTGCCGTGGTCCTGCCAGATGCCTCCTGCTGCTGCTGCCATCATTAGTCATTAGTCATACTTCTACTGTTATTATACACATATGACTATTGTCACACTTGTATACTGCCAGATATTAATACATACTTTCAACATATTGTACCGCAGTAGCCAGAACTATAGCTATAATATTATTACTTTCAATAATGTTGTTGTAAGCTACTGTCATTACCTGCATCTCTCTCTCTCTCTCTCTCTCTCTCTCTCTCTCTCTCTCTCTCTCTCTCTGTCTCATTGTGTCATGTGGATGACTGTTAATTTGTTATGCTGATCTGTTCTGTACGACATCTATTGCACGTCTGTCCGTCCTGGAAGAGGGATCCCTCCTCAGTTGCTCTTCCTTTTCCCCCATTAAAGGGTTTTTTTTGGGGAGTTTTTCCTTATCCGCTGTGAGGGTCATAAGGACAGAGGGATGTCGTATGCTGTAAAGCCCTGTGAGGCAAATTGTGATTTGTGATATTGGGCTTTATAAATAAAATTGAATTGAATTGAATTGAATTGAAAGTGAATGTGGACAAAACAATGGCTATGGACATAAGGGGTATATTCCACAAACAGTCAAGCTTCAGAGTGGATTCAAATGGCCAACAGATGGCATCAAATATCTCAGAATTAAAATCCAGATGGAACAGGTAATGTACTCCTTGAGACTCCAAAAAGAAATATTTATCAAATGATGGGCCCCTGCTATTGCCATACTAACATAGTGAAGTGATTGAAATCGGCCTACATACCTTACAGCATATATGTATTTTTGCCTCCCCCACCTGACTCACCCCCGATGCATATACATGCACTAATGCCACTGTTAACACACACACACAACTCCCCTCCCTTACCCTTTTTTTAATATAAATTATTAATATTATAAATATAAATTAAACATTAGGTAGCCGACTAGAATAATGTAATCAATTGCTTTATCAGTCCACTAGATACATAATATACAGTTGATGAAAAGGTCATAAGTTGTAAAATATCGCAACATAGTTTACTGCAATACTAGGCATATCACAACATAATATTGTATCATGACTCGATATCATATCGTGGATTCTCTGGTGATTTCCACTCTGACTAAAAACTACATTTATTTACCATCTCCAGCAATAAGTTAGTTTTTAGTTTATTCAAAAAAAGGGTGAATGACTCACAACACTGCAGGACTCTTTGCAGAAAAAATTATTATTTATTGCACCGGTGCACTATTGACTATTAGGACTATTGACTCAGCACCTGCCCTCGCACGGTGAGATGTGCGTGCCTTTGGTTTGATTTTTTAGTTTATTCACCAATAAATTTTAATGCCATAAATATTTTAGAGGAAATGTAATTGCTGCCTGGATTATCTTCACTCCCAACATGACATTAGATAAAAACAATTTATTATATTGGTCCGACTAAAACTGGACTTTTAAAATAAATGTAAACGTGTTAGTCTGACTGGAAGTGTACTAAAGTAAATTTCTCACAGTTGGACTAACACACCCAGATAATACAAGTGGGAGTCAGTTTCCTCCTGCATGTATACAATCAGTCATCCCCCAAACTGGCCTCTGCACATGCTCCACAGTTTCCACCCTGGGCTTTGACCCAGAAGTTGAATAGCATTAAATGCATGACAGAAAAAGAAGCCAGTAACAACAGGGTAAAGTCTACATCCAGAGCCATGCATTTATGGGTGGACGAAATGCACAGAGCTGTAATGTTGTCCACCATGGTACCAGTTTGCTGCTAGCTTACCGTAGCTAACTTGTTTGTTGATTGTTTGGTCTGTGACGTAATAGGTCAACCGGAAAATGGTCCAATACTAACAAGCTGAAAGGGGGCATATCGCCACCTATCATAGCGGAGTCGGACATACTTCAGCCAATAAATGGATTCCCCTCCCGTGCTTGTATACTGTGACAAGGACAGTAGTCCAATTAAATTGCCTTGTTGAGTTATAACCGTAGCTCCACTTAACTGATCATGTAATCATACTGACTGGCATCAGTTTTCGAGTCCAGGAAGTTGAAACTCTTGCAGCACAGTGGTAAGGGGGAGATGAGGTGGATGGGCATACAAAAAGTGGGAACATAGGTGGTTCACCATTTGCTTTTTCAGTATTTACCAAGACCTGTATCAAGTTACTACATAGTTTTTTTTTTTTGTTTTAAAGGCATACTGAATGCTGATATTGAACATTTTGCAGATACATTCAGCTTTCTGTGACACTGCATAGAGGTTCACTAAAAATGTCTGCTCATTATGTTAATGATAAAAAAAAAGTAATCCATGTGACATTAGCTGCAAACATATTTGCACTTTCAGATAAGTATTGTTTAGTCCTAATTTTAAGCAAACACAGTGGAAGCACAGGAAAACTGTTGCCCTTGGCTATTACTGTACACTGTACTTATTGTATTCTATATAGTGTATGCACATGTGTCCTCTAGTCAATACAGCATAGGACTTTATATTTTTGAATGGCATTATCGTATCATGTCACATGGACATCAAGTATCGATTTTATTATATAAATAATTCATAATACAAATTCAAATTAAACTTTTGGTTGCTTTGTAGAAAAATATGATCAATTGCTTTTTCAAGCCACTAGATACATTTTGCTGCTGCAAAAATTATTGATGTGAGATGAGCAGACTGAAAACTTTATCTTATTACATTAAGCTGTTGTTGATAGTTTTCTTTCAGGGACAAAATCTGCAGTTCAAAAAAGAGAATAAATCGCAATATATTTTATCGCAATACTCAGCATATAGCAACATGTTTAATATCGCAATAATATTGTATCGTGACTTAAGTATTCTGATAATATCATATTATGGGGGCTCCGGTGATTCCCACCCCTAGTGTCCTCATGCATGTGTACAAGCTCATGTAGACTCACATGCGTAATGATGTGTATGGGCGTATTCAGAAATGCCATGTGAATGGCAAACTTAATTGCATTCAATAGATTGATTAGGTTCATTTTGTCTTCTTTTTAAAATTGTTCAATATTTTCTTATCTTCAGACAAAAAATGTAGGAGATGTATCTTTTTACCTGCTTGACAGTTTCGACTGTGACTCCAGTCTTCCTCAGAAGTGTCATCCAACGTGTTGCTGACGTGTCATTTATCAGCTGGCCCAGGTGTGCGAGAGGGTGTACGCCCCCTCGTCCCAGTTGATGGTGCCACTTGCCCACTTCCTGATTTCTATTGCATACACCCTCTCGCACACCTGGGATTCCCTCCTCCAGAAACACATCCAACGGTGGGGGGTGTGGCTGGCCCAGCAGATTCTGATAGGTCTGTTGGGCCGGCAAGTTGATAAATGGCACATCAGCAACATGTCGGATGACACTTCTGAGGAAGACTGGAGTCACAGTCGAAACTGTCAAGCAGGTAAAAAGATACATCTCCTGCATGTTTTGCCTGAAGATAAGAAAATATTGAACAATTAATTGTATTCACATTCATCATAGTAGGGCTGAGGCAGAAATCTCACAACCAGAACAAACCAAACCAAATACTACCTGACTGGACACTTTCGTCAACATGCAAGCTAATTCCTTCCAACATATTTACCATCTATTCCTAAGACCACACCTAACAGACTGAACAGATTGAGAGACAAACTTCCAGCAGAAGGACTACAATCACAATGTCTACTTGCCCGTCATCAGCGGCTGAGGAGCTTTGGCTGGAGGCATGTGAATGAATGGGAACAGAGTGGAGTGGAGAGGCGCTGGCTGTGGCTCTTTTAGCTGTCTTGTCTTGGCTGTGAAGGCTCTTTAGATGCCTCTCTCTGGTCAGCTGCCTCCATGACAAAGTGGGCTCACCTTAAACAACGGAGGCCCGGGAGCCTCCCAGTGCCTTTCAGCGCCAATAGAAGTAGCACCTCAGGAGGCCACTGGTCATGAAAGACCGCAAGCACCCCCCGCCACACACTGCAGGACTTCAGTAAACACTTCCAGACTGAGTCACTAAAGCTGAGCAGCCAAGCAAAGTGCTGCCTGCATATTTAAGATTTAAGAGGTCAAATGGTGCCGAGGCATGACATGGAACAAATAGATGGAGGTGCTTGTTGGAACATAAACCTTTTTTTTTTCATTTAGGTATCACTGCATTTTAACATATTAATGTTTCACATTCCTTACAAACAGCATTCAAGATGCAGAGCTTAAATGAAGCACGGAATGTTTTGTAGAACTTGTCTGTATTATTGCACCTGCTATGGTGATACATTTCTCCAAACCTCTATGTGTTTATTAGTATAAATTGACTGCAAATCTCCCATTTAAGAACATTTATATTACCCATGAAAGAGAAATTTAACAACATGTTTCTATAAAACTCTACAAAATGTTTTTTATGGATAAACAGCACCCAGTCGCTATTCAATAAATATGTATTTTGTACAGCTTACTGTAATATCAGCCACAGGTTCATGTTATTTTTGCTGCAATGGCATTTTTTGATTTGGCTTGCAGATTTTTATGCCCCTACCAACAATGCAGTGCCTTGAATTGAAGGTCTGAACATTTGACTAATTGAGGCGAAAGCCAAAGTTTTAGAATTTATTCAAAGAACATAAAAGGAAAGTAAAATCAAATCTGCCAGTTGGCACCAGGAGCTGCTCAGTTAACAAAGGCCTCAAATTCAAGCCCAAGTGAGCAAAACTGAGCCGAAGCTGAGACCAACGCAGCAATGCCGCCGCTGCCTCTGCAACACGCTCCTATTCACACAGTTCAGCATTGTTCCTTCTTTTGTTCCAATACAGCGCCAACACAATGGTATTTAGTCACAACAAATGCAGCAAAAGTGTATAGTAAGCAGCAGGAGTGGAGTGTGTGTGCAACGTAGGCAGTTTTACAGTGATGAGTAAAATATTTGCCAAAAGATTTAGAAACTCTGCACTCTCTATGCTGACAAAAAATTGAATGGTAGAATCCCAACTTTTTTGTTTCACTATAAGAAATACTTGAGTTCAGCCACAAAACATATGGTCTCACAGAAAGCTGCATGGTCTATCACAGGCAAGCTGTGTGCTCTTAGTAGATGCTGCATAGAACTGGCACTGAACTCAATCCAGCCCACACAAAGATGCTGGCTTTATCAGGGCATTATGTCTTAGCAAACTGCTATTAATGCAAAGTCTTTATCTTCTTTCCTCCCCAGGCACTGGCATGCATGTTTTTTTATTTAGTAGATAAAATATAGCCATAAACAAAAATTGCCGACTGTCAATATAAATACTGATAAAGATTAGAGCTGGGAGCAAATATAATAATAAGAGGCACTCTTAAGATATATTCGACACAGCAAAGCCCTCAGTGGACAGCTGCAGGCTTAAAGAAAGCAATTGCAGAAAGTTTTAAGGAGCAATAGAAAATCTTATTTTGGTAGAAAGTAGATTAACAATCAGAGCAGCACAAAAAAAGGAAGTGATTTGTGCTTGTTGACTCTCTTCACAGATTCTGGTTCAAAAGCTTTGAAATGCACTTTGATACATTTGTAAGAGATGGAGGGATAGGTGAGCTTTTCATCTGCTACTTGTCACTGCAGGGGGAGAAAAGCTATCCCTCTGCTGATGTCACTTTTCATGCCACTCTAGGCCAACTCTAGCCTTTTCCAGCCAGTCATATATGTGTTGTACAATGTGCATGATGTGGTCATAAACCACCGTAAATCACCTGTGTAAAAACACAAGAGGTAACTGCAGATTCCAGGTGCTTTAAATTGGACATGACAGGGTATAATGGTTTTACATATGTGTTTCAGCAGCATAAACCAACCTAGTCTCACTCTGATGTTGACGAACTGGGTTGGGGGACAAATTTTTGATCTGAAACACTTGGAGGACATCTTTATTGTCTTTGTGTATGACAGCAAAGAAAGTACAAGAAGTCAGTGAGAAATATTACAAGATAAAGCGGCTAAAGAGCAGAAAATAGGAGACTGCAATGTCCACAGGTGACACAGGCGGTTTTTAAGCATTGGGGGGTTTTCAGCAGTAATAATAACCACTAATTAGGCTTAAAATACATGCATCGCTGTTAGGGATGCAGGATAATATTGGCATGCCACAGGTATCGGCTGGTAACGGCCAATAATTTTCTAATTTTGCACAGTGAATGAATATTACATACATTGAAAAGCTTTGAATTTCATTATGTTAATTCCATTACAGCAGAGACTTCATGATCACTAAAATTAGATGGTGAAAAAGTGGATACATCAATATCAGTATCAGTTATCAGCCAAATAAATAGTTACATATCGGCATATTGGATATTGGCAAAAACGCCAATCTTGTGCATCCCTGCTAACTTTTTTAGATCACGCCTACAGTTTGATTAGTTACAGTTAGATTCTGTCCAAAATGAAGGTGTTTATTTTCTGCATATTTTAGGCTGGCTAAAGTGATAGAAACTGGACAGTTTGTTATGATAATTTTCTGAAGGGAAAAAGCAAAAATATGAAAAACAAAACCACACTTCAACTAATGTAACAGTTTGTAAACGTTGTAACTAAAATGCAACCTGAAACTTAAACATTTACAGTAAGGACCACTGCTGGAGCAAAAGTGAAATCACAAGCATTGTAAGATCTAAAAATGGGCTCACAGTCTAGATGAGGCTGAGAGACCTTTTTCAATAAATAAGCCAAACTCAGCTTTCTCATGTTGTTTGATACTTTGAGTAAAAAATAAAATAGAATAAAATAAAATAAATGGATTTACAGGATTGAAAAGGCTTTGATGGGGAGAAACAGAGTATCAGCTTGCTGTAAACCCGAGGTCAGCAACCACCCAACACACTGAGACCTTGGACCTACTAATCCAACAGCAGGAAATTTCAGTTTTCACAGCCATTTTTGCTGTCAACAACTCAGTTTTCTCTGCCTACCCTATACCAAGGGATGTGGAGATAAGTCAGTTGCTTTGTCCAGTGTTCTGATGACCTCCTGACCATTCTAACACAATCACCAATAAATATTTCTATACGGAGGAAATGCCCAAATCTAATAAGCTGATTGTCATGAAATTCAATGGGCACATCCAAAATACCACTGTCAAGCCAAAATGTCACCTTGCATATGTTTTTGATATCTAACAAGATCAGATTTGCTTTCAAATTTACTGAGCACATGGTCCAAGAGAATAAAGCCATGAGTTTGGAATGACACCATTACCTTTCCTGTCCTGTCATTGTTAGATGGAGATGATGGTTCCAGTGTTTCAGTTGGCAATTTTTTGACCTAATGGTCAAATGTCATCCCTTCTATCTACCAGTATTCCACCACAATCGGACAACAAAACAACTCTCCAAAGTCCAAACTGCAGGAGGTTATAAGCAAGTACCAGACCTCCTATCCTGACTTAGCTGTCATTGTGACTGGGAATTTTATTAAGGTGACCCTTCAAAAGGTTACCGTAAAACTTCAATTACACGCCTATTCCCTTTTACTAGCCCAGTGTGGCTACACATTTTGACCAGTAAATATCTGTCTCAGTTAGACGCCTGGTCTGGTTGCCAAGCAGTTTTTTGGGTGGTTCTTTTTTTTTGACAGAAGTTCTTCCAGTGTATAAAACTGGGTTGTTGGCTACCTCAAATTATGTGTCCATTCCTCAATTTACCCTGCAAGTTAGTTATATTCGTTAAGTCCTTAAGGGTTGTCATATATATATATATATATATATATATATATATACATATACCGAGCTCCCCAGAGCTGGCAGCACTCATGCAGCCCCAAACCATGATGCTGCCACCACTATACTTGACTGTAGACAAGGGACAGTTGTCTTGGTGTTCTTGCAGCATGTGTGGCACCTTGGTGAAGAGCAACAAAACAACTGTCCCTTGCCTACAGTCAAGTATAGTGGTGGCAGCATCATGGTTTGGGGCTGCATGAGTGCTGCCAGCTCTGGGGAGCTCGGTTCATTTAGGGAAACATGAATTCCAAGCAGAGCATGATCGCCCCCCTTCGGAAACTGAGGCGCAATGCAGTTTTCCAACATGATAATGACCCAAAACACACCTAGTAGATGACAACTGCATTGCTGAGGAAGCTGAAGGTGAAGGTGATGGACTGGCCAAGTATGTATCCAGCCCTAAACTCACCTGTGCACTTGTGGGGCATCCTCAAGCTGAAGGTGAGGTAGCGCAAGGTGTCTTCACATCCATCTGCTCCATGATGTCATCATGGAGGAGTGGGAGAGGATTTCTGAAGCAACCTGTGAGCTCTGGTGAATTCCATGCTCAAAAGGGTTAAGGTAGTGCTAGATAATAATGGCTGGCACACAAATATTGACACTTTAGGCACAATTTGGACATGTTCACTGTGGGGTGTACTCACTTATGTTGCCAGCTGTTTAGATGTTGATGGCTGTGTTTTGAGTAATTTTCAGAAGAAGGTAAATCTATACTACTATACAAGCTGTACACTGACTACTTTAAGTTATATCAAAGTGTCATTTCTATAGTGTCGTCCCATGAAAAGATATAATGAAATATTTGCAAAAATGGGAGGGGTGTACTCACTTATGTGAGATACTGTATATATATATATATATATATATATATATATATATATATACCAGGGCGAACATCATCCAGTAGGAGTGCTTAGGCAAGACTCCTAATGCTTTACCTGCCTACCTCAGATATGAGTGATTACAATACAGATAGAGTCATGCCGGCTCTGATGTCACCTGTGTTAACAAGGTCCATGTCAGTTGCTAGTGAACCAGGGCAATCTGATGGCAAATGGGTAACTGGAACAATTAATGGACAAGGGCGGAGCGCACGGAATTAATGGAATGCTGCTACACCGGCAACCCCAGAGAGTGGGGATATATGCAGAGAATGTGGGACCTATGGAAACTTCGAAACCCACAATCAAGACTAACCAAGAAACATCTGGTAGCACAGTGTTCCAACATCCGTAACCACCAACTACTATCACAGCTAGAATTCAATGAAATACTACAACAATGCTATGGCAAGGGGGAGCCAGGGCGCCGGGTCAGTAGGGGGATGTCATCATCCCCCCCCACAATGCGAGATTGGGTACCAAGCCCCAGTGGATACAAACAGCCTCAGTGAAAGAGCTGATCAGAGAAGGAAGATTGTGAGCAAACTGGAAACCTGGAGCCTCCGATGAGTCCCGAAGCTGAGTTGCCAAGTACCTTCAGATGATCTGCTAGAAGATGTTAATGCCGCCCTAAATACCATACCTACATGGACCATCTCCGAGACCAACAATATGGTTCACAGTACAGCAACAGTAAGCAGCAGTAGTTCAGTCCATAGGGACTTGGCTTGGTAACCGGAGGGTCACCTGTTCAAGTCTCCGTCCGGACCAAATTTGGAGCATGGACTGGTGGCTGGAGAGGTGCCAGTTCACCTCCTGGGTACTGCCAAGGTGCCCTTGAGCAAGGCACCGAATCCCCCAACCGCTCGGGGAGCCTGTCCATGGCAGCCCCCCTATTTCGGACCTGTGTGTTAGTGACAGCAAAATGAAAAAAATTGAATTTCCCCTCAGGGGAACTAATAAAGTATATAAAATTTAAAAAAAATAAAAAATAAAAAAATGAATCCTGGAGTTGGTTGGACCGACCCAGAATGACTAACACATGGCAGGACAGTCCTGATCATAAAAAGACCCCCAGAAGGGAACCATCCTATCCAACTACAGACTGATAACCTGTATCTCCACAATATGGAAACTCCTGTTAGGCATCATAGCAGCCAAGATAACTAGGCATATGGGCCAATACATGAACGAGGCACAGAAATAAACTGGCAGTAACACCAGAGGAGCCAAGCACCAGCTACTGGTCGACAGAGCAATCACCCGAGACTGCAAGAGCAGGAAGACCAACCTGTGCACCGCCTGGATTGACTACAAGAAAGCCTACCACTCAATGCTACACACATGGATACTGGAATGTCTGGAACTACACAAGATCGACAGGACACTAATGGCCTTCATTAAGAACTCCATGGAAATGTGGAAGACAACCCTAGAGGCCAACTTAAAGCCGATTGCCTAATTCAACATCAAATGCGGCATATACCAAGGGGGTGCACTGTCATCACTGCTGCTCCGCATAAGCCTGAGTCCCCTCAGTCAGATCATCAAGAAGACTGGCTACGGATACCAATTCCGAAATGGGGTAACAATCAGCAACCTGCTCTACATTGATGACATCAAGCTGTATGCCAAGAATGAGCGAGAAATCAACTCACTGATCCACACCACCAGGATCTACAGCAAGGACATAGGGATGTCATTCAGATTAGACAATTGTGGCCGGATGATATAAAAGAGAGGCAAGATGATCAGAACTGAGGGAGTCGAACTACCAGAGGGTAACATAGGAGATATCCAGGACAGCTACAAGTACCTTGGGATCCCACAGGCTAATGGAAATCATGGGGAGGCCACAAGGAAGTCAACCACAACCAAATGCTTCCAGAGAGTGAGGCAAGTCCTCAGGGGTCAGCTAAATGGTCAGAACAAGGTCCAAGCCATCACCATGTACGCACTGCCAGTCATCAGATACCCAGCTGGGATTAAAAGCTGGCCAAAGGAGGAGATAGAGGCCACAGATATCAAGACAAGAAAGCTCCTCACCATGCATGGAGGGTTCCACCCCAACTCCAGCACCGTGAGGCTATTTGCTAAGCGGAAAGAGGGAGGCCGAGGACTAGTGAGAATCAGAGCCACTATCCAGGATGAAAACATCCAAAATCCAGGAGTACATCAAGAAGATGGCCCCAAAAGAAAAAGAAGGGCAAAGAAGTGGAGGAGCAAACAACACGGAGGGACAAGCCCCTACATGGTGCATACCACCGTCAGATAGCGGAAGTGGCTGATATCAAGAAGACCTCCCAGTGGCCGGAGAATGCTGGACTGAGAGACTAATCATTGCAGCAGAAGAACAGGCCCTAAGCACAAGGGCCATAGAGGCCAGGGTCTACCACAGCAGATCAGACCCAAGGTGTGGGCTGTGCAAAGATGCCCCTGAGACGGTCTAGCACATAGTGGCAGGGTGTAAGATGAAAGCAGGATATCAGCATACATGGAGAGGCACAACCAAGCGGCTGGGATAGTGAACCGGAACATCTGTACCCAGTGTGGACTCAAAGTACCCAAATCCCGATGGGACACACCACCGAGGGTGGTTGAGAACAGCAGGGCTAAGATCCTGTGGGACTTCAGCTTCCAGACTGACAAACAGCTGCTGGCTAACCAACCAGATGTAGTGGTGGTTGACAAACACTAGAAGAGGGCAGTGGTGGTAGATGTGGTGATACCAGCCAACAGCAACATCAGAAAGAAGGTACACAAAAAGGTGAAGTATCAAAGGTTGAAAGAACAGTGTGTGGAAGGTCAAAGTTGGCGTGGTCCCCGTGGTAGTAGGAGCACTCAGGGCTGTGACCCCCAAACTGGGAGAGTGGCTCCCACAGAATCCTGGAATAACATCTGAAGCCTTAGTCCAGAAGTGCGCAGTCCTAGGAACAGCTAAGATACTGCGAAAAACCCTCAAACTCCCAGGCTTCTGGTAGAGGACCTGAGCTTGAGGATGGCACAGATACCACCCTGAGAGGGTGATTTATATATATATATATATATATATATATATATATATATATATATATATATATATATATATATATATACATTTTTTAATTTTTTTTTCATGTTTATTGTAGTTGGTGTTAGGCCTATGTATCCATTAAAAAACCTTTTAAAGGTCAGATAAATAGACAGAGGCACCTCTAATAGATAGTAATAGATAGCATTACCACAAAATAGAACTAACTATTAACTATTCTATTATAGCAATATATTGTATCGCAATACTCAGCATATCACAATGATATCATATCTTGACCTAAGTATTGTGATAATCTCATACACATGTACATATAACTATATATATACATATAGGGTAAACGTCCCTATTAAGACCACCAAATCTGCTTTTCAGACATTTTTAATATATACCGCCCCAGTTTAAGTGAGAACATTTCAGTTAAAATGATAGTCTAATCTCTAATCTCTAAGTGTCAGTAATTCATTTATACCAAAATATGTCAAAAGTCTGGCATGGGCTTAATGGGTACTTAATGTACCCTTTAAGCACATGGGTGTTCCAAATAAACCCACTTCATGATTTGTTGATAAATAAATATATATATTTAAAAATCTTAACAATCCAAACTTGTTCTATTAAAATCTATAATCTCTTAGTTCTCAATAGCTATTTTCATTTTCTCTCCACTCCTATCCTCTGGCCTGTAAATGGCATTCGAAATAGGTGTGATCAGCCTTTTTGCTGTGTTGTCAACACAGAAAAAGCTAAACATACAACATGTCTTCTTTGGAATGTAGCCAAAAAACTCTTCATGAACAAAATCAAAATTATAATGGAAATTACTTTTCAATACTTCATCTTTCAATATGTGTTGTCTGTATCTCTATCATACATTGTACTATTGGCATTTAGAATTGGCTAAAATTTCTGGTCCAGCCAGCTGGTTGAAAGTGCATCAAGATTTCTGAAGACCTAATGACTAAAAGAAAAACAGTGTCCGGGTTCAATACTAATATTTTAAGGATAATAAATGATGATGTAATGATATTTAATTATTTGAATTATGGAGCTGATTGATTAGGTGAGATCAAAGTTAGGCAGGAAAATGGTTCAAAAGTCAAAAGGGAGAAAATCTCCATTGAAACACAGTCAAGTGGGCTTAAAGGGAACATAAGTGAATTTCCGGTTAACAGTCAGAATAGTTTATTCTACACACATGACATTAAAAAAACAATTGCATGAAATGAATCTACATGTGCTGCACTAACATAACATGAAAAGTATCAATTGATCATGCACTGAATTAATTAGCTATACTCATTTACATCCACCCTAAACGGTGTGATTTTGTTTTGCTAGTTTCCCCTTTAAACACATTTATTATCTATTTAACAGTATAATAATATATTCTGCATACAAAAATGTAAACTATACACGCTTATCATGCTTTATGTCATTACAATGAACAATGCTATGCAGCGACTGTATTGATGTAGCATGTGGGCGGTTTGCTAGCATGCTAAAATGCATATTTTGACTTCAAAAGAAAAAATATTTCTAATTCGAGTAATATTCTAACATATATTTTATTCAAAGCACTAATCTCTTAAATTTTGATAACAAATGAGTACTTGCCAAAAGCAGGAGTAGAAATATGGAAAAAAAAAAATGCTGTTTTCTGAGGGCACCAAAATCACTGAAGTTTTTTTTGCAACTTCTTCTGGGAGCAGCAGGCACATGTCACACATTTGCTTCGATAACTCAATATCAACAAATCTGATTGGCTTACAATAAAAAGTATAATTTATGTAACAACCAGCTTCATTGGAAGAACCATGAAACAGCAAAAATGGTGATGTAGATTTTTTTTTTTATTCGACTCAGAAGTCACAAGTGGGCTTATATGGTACCTGGGCTTAATAGGGACGTTTACCCTATATATGTGTGTATATATATATATATATATACACAGTACAGGCCAAAAGTTTGGACACACCTTCTCATTCAATGCGTTTTCTTTATTTTCATGACTATTTACATTGTAGATTCTCACTGAAGGCATCAAAACTATGAATGAACACATGTGGAGTTATGTACTTAACAAAAAAAGGTGAAATAACTGAAAACATGTTTTATATTCTAGTTTCTTCAAAATAGCCACCCTTTGCTCTGATTACTGCTTTGCACACTCTTGGCATTCTCTCCATGAGCTTCAAGAGGTAGTCACCTGAAATGGTTTTTCAACAGTCTTGAAGGAGTTCCCAGAGGTGTTTAGCACTTGTTGGCCCCTTTGCCTTCACTCTGCGGTCCAGCTCACCCCAAACCATCTCGATTGAGTTCAGGTCCGGTGACTGTGGAGGCCAGGTCATCTGCCGCAGCACTCCATCACTCTTCTTGGTCAAATAGCCCTTACACAGCCTGGAGGTGTGTTTGGGGTCATTGTCCTGTTGAAAAATAAATGATCGTCCAACTAAACGCAAACCGGATGGGATGGCATGTCGCTGCAGGATGCTGTGGTAGCCATGCTGGTTCAGTGTGCCTTCAATTTTGAATAAATCCCCAACAGTGTCACCAGCAAAACACCCCCACACCATCACACCTCCTCCTCCATGCTTCACAGTGGGAACCAGGCATGTGGAATCCATCCGTTCACCTTTTCTGCGTCTCACAAAGACACGGCGGTTGGAACCAGAGATCTCAAATTTGGACTCATCAGACCAAAGCACAGATTTCCACTGGTCTAATGTCCATTCCTTGTGTTTCTTGGCCCAAACAAATCTCTTCTGCTTGTTGCCTCTCCTTAGCAGTGGTTTCCTAGCAGCTATTTGACCATGAAGGCCTGATTCGCGCAGTCTCCTCTTGACAGTTGTTTTAGAGATGGGTCTGCTGCTAGAACTCTGTGTGGCATTCATCTGGTCTCTGATCTGAGCTGCTGTTAACTTGCGATTTCTGAGGCTGGTGACTCGGATGAACTTATCCTCAGAAGCAGAGGTGACTCTTGGTCTTCCTTTCCTGGGTCGGTCGTCATGTGTGCCAGTTTCGTTGTAGCGCTTGATGGTTTTTGCGACTCCACTTGGGGACACATTTAAAGTTTTTGCAATTTTCCGGACTGACTGACCTTCATTTCTTAAAGTAATGATGGCCACTGGTTTTTCTTTAGTTAGCTGATTGGTTCTTGCCATAATATGAATTTTAACAGTTGTCCAATAGGGCTGTCGGCTGTGTATTAACCTGACTTCTGCACAACACAACTGATGGTCCCAACCCCATTGATAAAGCAAGAAATTCCACTAATTAACCCTGATAAGGCACACCTGTGAAGTGGAAACCATTTCAGGTGACTACCTCTTGAAGCTCATGGAGAGAATGCCAAGAGTGTGCAAAGCAGTAATCAGAGCAAAGGGTGGCTATTTTGAAGAAACTAGAATATAAAACATGTTTTCAGTTATTTCACCTTTTTTGTTAAGTACATAACTCCACATGTGTTCATTCATAGTTTTGATGCCTTCAGTGAGAATCTACAATGTAAATAGTCATGAAAATAAAGAAAACGCATTGAATGAGAAGGTGTGTCCAAACTTTTGGCCTGTACTGTATATATATATATATATATATATATATATATGTATGTATATGTATGTATATGTGTATGTTATGTGTGGCATATCACATGACTGGCTCATTCACTCTGGTTGTTTGAGATGGCGACTTTCTGTCATTCATCATAAGTCTGAGGAAGAGCTGTTGGCTCGAAACGTCACTCTGCATTAAAGTCCTTCTAAGCGAGAGCTGCTTGGTGTGCAGAATCATTCATTTTCCTCTTTCTCAACAGCCATTGACATAAATGTAATTTTACACTAAACTTTTAACTGACTCTTAAACTCCTTTCTGCACTCTCATTTTATTTCACTCATTCACCATCATGTGTGGCCAAATTTTCCTTAGTATCTTTCTGTACAAACACTTTTCAAAAATAATAGGGCACTGACAGCTTTAAATGAATTTCAATTGCAAATTTTCAGCTGCGAGAACATGAAATTAAATTTAGCCATTCTGAGAGTTCACCTGTTTTCTTATTGATTCATTTTGTTTTTTGTTTTTTTTTTCATCACATGAACTGAAACCATTTGAACATTAGGAAACATTATGTTACACTCAGTATTTAGCAACAACTACAGATATGATAGAATGTTGTCTTTAGTTGTTTTTTCTGTTATCTTTTTTTCCTAATATTATAAAGACACCTGCTGCTTTGAGTGGGTATAGGAAGCACAAGGTTTTTACTTCCACCCAGACAGCAGTAAGAATGTGTAGTGAGTAGACCAGCAAACCCTCCCACTGCAGATGTACATTCATTCAAAGCAGGAACATTAGAAATGCCGATCAGCTCGGCAGCGCAGAGGAGAAGCTTTCCTTTCAGCGTTTTGCTGTTGTCTAGCTCAATCGTGTCAGTTTGAGGGAGTCTATTCAAAGGTATTCATGCATCTGCCTTCAGGCCACAATGGCCGCCACTTTATAAACTGTCAGTCTGTTTGCCACAAGCCTTTGGCTCATATTGTTTCCTTTTCTTTAATAAACTTGGAGGAGTTCATCAACTCTTTCAATGGCAAATGCAAGCACAAAATAACAGACAGGCCTCCTAGTCCTAGTTTTTTTTTTTCCTTCTTTTTTCCTTGTTAGCAACTGTTTGTGTATCAGCAGACCATGTATGAAAGCAGACATTCAGGTTGTTTTGTGTCCACATGCTCAGTGTCTATAGCTGCCTAGAAAAGGCTACAAAGGGCACAGTAATTCAGAGATATAGCATGGTGCCTTGAAATGCTTTAAAAGTAATAAGTGAAATCTTAAAATCAATTCTATAACAGGTGATCAATGTGAAGCCATCATCGACGAGGGGACAATATGACCTCTTTTCTTGTTTTTTGTTGGTATGGCTGCTGAATTCTCTACAATCTGATATCTGTGAAATGTTGTCTAATTAATGGCAGTTAGTTCAAGACAGTGTTTATGTTCTGTACAAGACAGTAGAGCTCAGAAACAATCATATTCTTGGACTACATGCCAAAACAGCACTGTCAGCTCTATTAAACAGTGTATACAATATTGTATTGTCACAATATTTCAGTCAAGGTACAACATTATTGCAGTTTTAAATATGTTGTGATATGCTCAGTATTGCAATAAAATGTGTTGCAATATATTGTGATTTGTAAACTTTTTTTCAACTGTAAAATATGTCCCATAAGAAAAACTTTGTCAACATCTGGTTTATCCAAAATGATGCAGTTTTCCATCTGTTCATCTTCAGTCATTTTTTGCAGCAGCAAAATATATCTAGTGGAGTGAAAAAGCAACTGATTATATAATGTATTAGGTTCATCATGTATTTGTCACACTGACGGGTTGGAGAACTTCAACACTGGTTGTCATACAGAGCAGTTTTCCTTGGGTCAGCAGCTGGTTTCAACTGATCATGACCCAAAAAGATAAACAAAAAGCTGTGGGAAACAGAAAGAAGCAGAAAGAAGTCTCATGGAGCTCCACACTCATGAATAGTGAACAGTCCCTAACACTGTCGAGCTCCCTGAAAAAGCAACTGAAAATAGCGTTTTGATTCTGTTTTATAGTTGCTTTTAACTGCCTACCCTTTGGATACCAGTTGTTTTTAACCGCTCAAAGGATTTTTTAGCCGTCGAATCCTGCTTTTAAGCCACACTTTGATCTGCCTGCGTTTGACAGCATGGGAAAATTCCTGTCAGCCGGAAGCTACCTAGCTTACCGGACACCCAGTCACCTCACCTGTTTCTGTGCCACTTCAATGCCGTGGACTCCAACTGGAGTTCTCGCATGTAAGTTTTTACTGCCTCCCACTGAAGCTACACTAGCGATCTAGCTAGCCGCTAGCCAACCAAGCATAAACAAACACTTTTGCTTTTGCTTTCCCCAGCCACCATCTGCTTCAACCATGGCACCACGCACCTCACCATCCACCATGCCCTGCGAGGACTGCCGAAAAGCAGAAAGACACATCATTCACCTCAGGGAGGACATCAGACAGCTCTCAGATGAACTCTGGAACTCTCTCCTCTCCGACTTCATCGGCACCGCAGCCACACAGTCTAAAGTCATCTCCTCCATGAACTCAGCTGTTGCCGACACCATCCTCTGGGACCCTTCATCACCATGCCGCCGGCCCTCTTTGTGCTCAACCCCCAGCTCACAGATTCCCTGGTCAGTAGTGGCGGTCAGAGGTAAAAGAGGGAATCCCCGTGCTGCCGCGCCTCCGTCCCTCGACCTCACTTTGCCACGCTACCAGCTGATGTCCCTGTTCACCCTGCTGATGCCCCAGTGGCCGAAGCTGTTCCAGTGGCTAGTGCTCCTCCTTCTCCTTATGTGGAACCGGACTGAATACCAGCTGTGACAGCTGTAACAGCAGCAGCAGCGGTGGCGGTTCCTCCACCTCCAGATGCGTCGGCTCCTCCTGTGGTAGTTGCAGCGATGGCGCTCCCCCAGTGCTCCCGCTATATGGTCCAGGACTGGAGCCAGACCTAAGGTCTCAGCCCCCAGCTTCCCACCAAACTGGTCTACACACCTGCCACTCTGGATGGATGTGGTTCGTGGTGAACACCTGACCTCCTCGATGGCCGCATCTGGCACTACCACCTTCTCTCAGCAGAACAGACATCTGGGGAAATCCTCCTCCTTCCACCGCAGGTTGCTGATAGAGGTTGTGAACAGGCACTCTGGTGGTCATCCTCATACTGCTGGACCTCAGTGCTGCCTTCGACACAATATCCCACGCCATCCTCCTAGATCATCTGGCTGGCACTGGGGTCTCTGACATTCCTCTTCAGTGGTTCCATTCATACCTGTCTGATCGTTCTCAGTTCATCCAAGTACAAAATACCAGATCATCACCTTCACCACTCACTCACGGTGTTCCACAAGGCTCTGTCCTGGGTCTCATACTCTTACTCTTACTATCATCTATATCTTCCCTCTTGGCAATATTTTCCATCATTTTGGTATCCACTTTCATTGTTACGCTGGCGACACTCAAATCTACATCACCACCAAACTGGACATTCGTACCAAGTCCTCAGATCACATCACACCAGTCCTCATTCAACTCCACTGGCTCCCTGTCCAACAATGGATACAATACAAGATTCTCCTGATAACATTCAAAGCTCTCCATAACCAGGCTTCCCCCTATCTCTCTAATATGTTACACCCTTACATCCCACCCTGGACTCTATTGACACCTTCAAGTCCCCCCTGAAAACACACCTTTTTAAAATGTCCTACTCCCTATAACACTCTGTCCCCCAACTGTTTTATCCTCCTTATTTATTCATTTAGCCACATTGTATTTGCTTTGTATTTTTATATGTATCTCTTGTACTATTGTATTTTATGTCTATTTTTGCTATTGTTTTTATCTATAAGGTGACCTTGGGTGTTGTGAAAGGCGCCAACAATTAGAATGTATTATTATTACTATTAGGTTACCTAAAGTTTAAATTTGTATTTGTAATACTAATAATTTCTAAAATAAAAAAAATTGGTACCTGGCACTGTGTGACGATATGATATTGCCACACGAAAATATAGAGATTCTATCCAGCAGAGAATTTTTTCCCCACCCCTACTGTATTAGTATATAGGGGTGTAACAGTATAACAGTACAGTGTAACTGCTTTTCCTTTTAGGGGTCGCAAGGGGGCTGGAGCCTAGCCCAGGCGATATTGGGCAAAAGGCAGGGTACACCCTGGACAGGGTGCCAGACTATCACAGGGCTGACAAATTAACCCCATTTCCAGCGAGCAGTACGGTACAATTCAGTTCAATTCAGTATGCCTTTTTTTTCGGTTTCCACTGTGAAAAGTTGTGGATGGTACCAATGGAAACATTCCGAACTTCCCCATTTTTGGTCACCCTTCTATTAGGGTACTTAGCACACAGATCTGGCACTAAAAGGTGGAGCTGTGAACACTCCGCTGATTGGTCGGTAGTAAACGGTCACTCTGCTCAGCGCTGAGGCTCATTTAACTACTGTTCATACCATGGAGATTTTTATTAGTAGACTGTAACTATGAAAACAAAGCATGTTTTGCTGCTTCTTGCAGCAGCTGGAATTGGAGAAATAAATAGCTGAGTTCGCTGGGCTGACTGCCAGCGACTTATAAGGCGGAACGTTTACTTGAAATGTTACTCAGTGCATGAGGTGACGACGTGAATCAATCAACACACCTTAAATGTTGTGACAAATTGGACCATTAATTATTTATTAGTTTTTACTAACATTATTTATTTATATTTATTAAATTTTGACCAGGTTATGTGAATGGCATATATTCTAATCCTCACTCGGAGAACATTATCAATATTATTATTATTATTATTATTATTATTACAGTAATAATATTACTTTTTCCAGTAACGATTAGTGTAACTAATTGCTAATGAAATTTCAGTAATAATATTACAATTACTCCAAAACCAAACAACTCCTTGCAACGTTACTTTTATTATCACATCACTACTGACTTGAAATACAACAGTCACGTCAGCGGACTAATTTTTGTAATCACTGTGCCGCACACGAACATTATAAAGCAGCAAGCTAGTTGGAAATGCTTACCTTGGCGGCTGGAAATATTCCCATTACTTTGGTTTTGTCAGGAGGAAAGATGACAAGAACACTTAGTAGTTGGACGAAAACTTTTTCCACTGCAAAAAACACGTCCCCAAACCTGTGGTCTGAAACATCTCAACTACTAAGACTAAGAGACAACAACATGAAGCTCCAGGAAATACACCCCACCAAAGGTGAGCCCTCCTCAACCGCAGGGTCGGCTGTAGCCCTGCACTGGCTAAACTGGATTTTAATCGTGGACAGCTGCAGCTACAAAGAAGTGATGAAGCTTGTGACTGAATATGTGGTGGATGTCTTTCGGGCAAAGCCTAGGGGAAAAATACGGTCACAGGCAACAGAAAGCCCCCTGGTAAACAGAAGCTATCTAGCATTAGCTACACTGAACAGCTATTACCCTGATACTCACACAGAGGCACACATCTCAATTTTGGGGAGATATGCAAATACCAGTTTTATGGGGTGTAACGGAAAAGTAATATAACGAGTAGTGTAATGAATTACTGTTGGCAGGTAGTAATATGTAAAGTAATATTATAACTTTTGAAAAGAGTAACAAGTAACGAGTAATATATTACATTTTTAGAGTAACGAGCCCAACACTGCCGTTAATAAGAAAATACAGAAAGCACTAGACAGAGCAGTAAGTGACAACAGCTCCACCCACATGAAAGAGTAAAGTTTGCAGTGGGTCCTAGGTACCACTTCTGAAGGGTTACTTTTGGTTCCAAAGGTACTTTACCGAAAGTGTTTGGTGGAAAGGGGCTATAGAGACAACCATTCATGCTCACATTCACACCTAGGGCCAATTTAGAGTCACCAATTAATCTGCATGTCTTTGGAGGGAGAGGCTGGAGTACCCGGAGAAGACCGACATGGGGAGAACATGCAAACTCCATAGAGGGGCTCCCCTACCCCTTCCCCTAGTTAGCTTTAAAGATGTTACTTTTAATACATTTAGAAATAAAACAAAAAAAAGACATTTCTCGGGCATTTCAGAGAAAAAAATGTTTCTTTTGTTTGTAGTTGTTTACAACTTCAGTGCTACATTTTATTTTTCATAATGACCTGTTTTGCTCTATATGCTGCTAAGAAGACATCTCAGAAGATGGGTCATTCAGGTTTAGCTCCACCATTGTTCAAAGTCAAAAAACATCAGACTTCATTATGTTAGTTTTGATAAATTAAAAAGTGTTAAAAATCAAGTAAATTTCTCTGGCATTCCTACTATTGTATTGTACCAAAAACATACCAAACTGTGACACCACTGTATCGTATCCAACTGAACTGCTGAATATCTTATTCTCATCAGATGAAACAGGCTCAACTGAAAAACGGTCTTGCTGTATTGACCAAATTAATACATTTCCTGCAACTCATCAGGGACAAAACTGAGGCTATAATCATACAAAAGAGAAGTAAATACAATTTAAAACTCATTTTCAAAAGCTGGCTCTGAAGAAAAAGCATAAAGTAAAAAATTATCTTTGACTGTGACCTGTGTTTTCTTGGGCCTCTCAAAGAAATCTTCAAGCAAACTTTAGATGATACAAAATGCAGCACGTCTACTTACCGTGACTAAATATCAAGAACACATTACTTTGGTTTTAAAGGCTCCTCACTGACTTCCTGTTCATTTTAGAATTCATTTTAAAATGTTGCTGTTAGTTTTTAAATCTCTTAATTGACTGGCTTCCAACTATTTCTCTAATGTGTTGGTCAAATACATTCCCTCTATATCCTTAAGATCCTCGACCTCTGGTCTATTAAACATCCCCCAGAGTAAAACTAAAAATTACAGTGATGCTGCATTCTGTGTCATTGGAACAGCCTTTCAAAAGGAGGTCAGATTCTGACTCAGTTGACAGCTTCAAAAGAAATCTTAAAACCTATCTTTTTAGACTTTCATTTATGTAGCTCTTGTTAACTTAATTGGCATCAAACCTAATTTGTATTTTTTTGTGTGTATTTGTCCATGTGAGTGTGTGATTGTGTATTTGTACCTTATTTACTCTATCTTACACCGTCTTTTATCTGTATTTTCTCATTTTATTACATAAAGCACTTTGAGTTGCACTTGCTGTATGAACTGTGCTATACAAATTAAGTTATTATCATTATTATTATTATTACATGGAGGATGGGGGACAATTATAAGTTATTTTAGGTCTGCTGTTTCCACACCTCACAGAGGTGGATATGAGCAAGGTCCAATAAAAATCAACATTTAAATTGCCTCTAATGAAACCAGCTGACTGTAGAACTCTCACAGCATTATATCCTGGAAATTTAAAAATCAATTTGACTCTTATTTTTTATTTATTCATTTGTCATATTTAAACTCTTTGCATTTGGTGTTATTTTAAGTGCCTCTAACCCTTTAGGATTAAATCTAGTGCTGGGAGGTGTCTATCAAAAGAATACTGGTAGTGTCATATGAGGCTGTATCATCTGCTTTTCTCAGTATGTGGCAACTTAGTTTGTGTTTTCTTGCTCTTAAAGATTACATTACACTTCACTGTGGTTTAGTAGACTAGGTGAGTGAAATTAATGTCTTAATGTCATTACTTATGATGACATCATTAATGACTTTTTGGTCACAGTGCTCTCTGTAAAGCTAAGCACCAATATTAAACTGACAGGCCTATACAAATGGGTGACGGAAAAAAAGAGTAGTCTGCCCATTCAGAGGGCATGAGGGCTCACTGAGTGCTTTGTTTCAGGGGTGTAAATATAGTCAGTGCAGGCAGTGCAATTGCACAGGGGACCCTGGAGTGGAGGGGCCCGTAGAGGGAGCGGGCCCTTGCAAGTGATTCAGATTGCCACCTTGTTACATACTAGTGTTCAAAGATGAATGATAAAAAAAGAATGTTCCTAATGTAAACTGGTGGCAGTTGCTATATATGTCCTCAAAAAGGCAAAGCCATCTGGGTCACGGTTTACTTTTTTATTGTTATTGTTTTTTCAGATAGTCAGTAGCTATCAAAAACAAAATTATATGCTTTTTCTATAAGCCATAAAATCTATGGTTACCAAAATAAATCAATTCAATGAATAATTTCTTATTTTTGATATTTTTGTCAGATATGCAATAATGATTGCTAGGTAATATGAATGTTGATGTTGTCCAATGTCAGGTCTCTATTTGTGTTGAGACAGTACATGCACAATCACGTGCACTAGGGTCCATCATAATTGTGTGCACTGGGGCCTGTCGTAACTTCCCCACACCATTGTGTGAATGATTTGCTATGGCCTTCATAGTCACCAGATCTCAACCCAACTCAAGACCTGTGTTAGATTTAGGAGTGACATCTTTGACAGTGTTCTCCACCACCATCAAAATACAGAATGAAGGAATATGCTTCTTTCCACACATGTGAAGAATCTCTGACCAGCAACACTGAAGCTGTTCTGAAGGCTCGTGGTGGAACAACACCTGACTTGACACAGCATGTTGGCTTTTACTTTCATTTGTCAGCCATCAGTGTATTGACAACATTGCTGTCAAGATCTAATTAAAATGCATTATCATAATTCCAAATTATTTCATAAAATACAACATAATAAATAATTTTTGTCCTCAGATGTGATGAGAGCAGAATATTCTGTAAGAAAAGCTCATTAAGCCAAGGTACCTACTGCACAAAGTGTTTTGCCTGATCGACCTATACCAGGATGCAGTGTGAACAATGCTCAGCTCCCATTACAACTGTGTGTTAAATATGTGGCACAAATCATTTTAATGCAGTGACGGAGAAATGGCCATTAATCCACTTTCATACCCTTCAGCAGCATGAACCCACCCCCCACCCAAAAAAAAAAAATGCCAGGCCTTTATGCCCCAGTAATCTCTGTATATTTAAGGTCATTTTCTAGCCAATTACACTGGATGGTTGCATTTGGTGAATGTGATTTCCACCATGGATTGATGGAGAAATCCATGAATAAGCCATGTAATAGATCCAAGCACACGGCCCTCTGTATGGAAATTTCAAACAGGGTTTTAGAGGTGCGTTTAGTCACTCGCTAAAATCATTCCTTCAACCATTTCCCTGACACAGGATCTTTACATTAATATTTTTATATTTTATGATATACACTCCATTTTATTTTCACTCAGTCTCTATGCTCATATTTGGCCAATTCTTTTTCAAAATTAAACAAAGAAAAAGTAGATAAGACGGGATTAAAGATATAGACATATAGATATAGGCATATATATATTTATGTATTTATTTATTTATTTTTTGATAGGGACAATGCAATGTAACATAGTTCCGATAGAGAGTATGAGACTGCAGAGAGTTTATAGCTATTGCTAATTTTCAGCTCTTGTCCCTGGTTGGGCTTTAAATGTGGGCCTGCAATCCACATACTACAATACACATATCACAGTACATAAACAAACAATACATATACAACAACATACATTACACTGCAAAACAAACATAACAACATACATCAAAAAATATCTACTACAATAAACATACTACTATACAAAGACCACAGTGCATATACTTAAATACACATGCAACAATATCACACCAATACACTTACACTAATACCCATCTGAGTGAGTTTGAGTGTGATTAGCTAAAAGTGGGTACAGTTCTGGTTTGCTTTTAGCTGGTACTTGACCTTTGTTGCAAAGGATTTTAAATCTGTAATCATTATTTATTCATCATTATTTATTTGCATTTTTGTCCAAAACAGTTTTTTTTTCTGCTTTCTGAATTTCATCTATACGTAAAAGATATTGTTTTAAGAAACAGCACATAATTTTTGAACGGAGTGATGTAGTCATGGAGTTGTGTCTTTAAAGCCAGTTGTATTTGATCCTGCAGCTAGCTACCTCTTTTACATTATATGTAATGTGGTTTTCACAGTGTGTTTATCGTTTTTAATTTTGTACGCTATGTGTCCTTTTTTTCTTTTCAACTTGTATGCACCACCAGGAGTGGCACTCCAAATTTTGCTATATCCTGCAAATACATGTACAATAAAAGCTTTCTAATTCTTCTAATTCTATTCATGTTATATTACATTTCCTCACACTGGAAACTTTGGGAACTCAATAAAGTTTGAACAATGCTTGAAAATATATCTACATATAGACTGTAATGTAATTTGACTGTAGAATAGCAGCATGCATGATATGCAGTGAACATTGAACTCAGGCTGCACAGCTGCACTATGAGCTCTCCAACTCTGGGGGTTCTCCAGCACACTCACCGGGGGCTCAGTTAAAGACCAAGCAAAATGTTGACATTTCATTAATTTGTTGTTGCCATATTGTTTTTGCTATGTTCTGTGATTTCTCTGTTTGTTATTGTCTTCTGTGTATCCTTTGCAAATGGTTTGTTAATGGGATGCCTGAGGCCTCTGACTGCCCTCAACCCCAGTTTGCCTGTTTGCTCTTTGTGCACCGCTCCTCTTTTGTTGGCTGATCAGCTTCCCATTGGGTTGCCAGACAAGATTCTTGGCATTTGTCGGCAAAATGAAAGGAGGATTAAGGGATGGCTACTGAACACTCCATGGCAAAGAAGTGGGCTGCTATTCTCCTTTTCAAAGCCTCCTCCCAGCTCAGCAGCTCTCCTTTATATATATTGGTTTTCTCAGAGACATCACTGAGAAGTCCAAAGAGCTACTAGAAATAAAGGAAAATCAACAAGTAGGTCAGCCCCGACAAAAATGCTAAAGAAAAAGAGAAGAAACCTTGGCTGCATTCTAGGTTCTAATTACAACAAAGCTTTAAAACAACATTTATTTTGGAAGCTAAATTTATCAATTGCTGAACTGACTGATCTCTAAAATGTCAAACATAATATCAGTTAACCCCTTCGGATCCTTTATCCGTTCCAAAGAACATAACTTTTCAAGGATGTCTAGCTCTGTGATTACTGTCATCTCATTCCACCCAAATTACTTACACATTCAAAAATATCTGTTCATTGGGATGGAGAGTGGATCTGAGTGTCACCAGGAAATGAAAAGGGAAACCTGTTCTTATTTGATTTTCTGATGATACAATTAGTTTGTGATACATTCTATTGGTTATGTACACAGAATATTAATCTCAGGAGGATTTGCTTTTTTTGTGAAGATACTTCAGAAATTGAAGATATTTTGAGTCATGATGACAAATATAAAATATAAATGCAATGTGTTTTAGAGCTTCACTTCACTGAAATTAGTTAACTATTCATGAAAAATAAATAAACAAAAAAAGGTCTGTTAAGACCATTTGTCTGTTAAGTCATTTTTCCTATTAGGTGGTCTCCACATTAAAAATTTTCATCAATTGAAATGGACAAAAAACAACAACACATAATTAAGTATCCTAATCAAAAGAGTGAGGTAATTATTTGTTTATGCATTTAGAGTAGAAATCTACCATTGAAATATTTTTTTGTGTTTGGAACATAATTGGGTTCTAACAGGTTAATGTTTTGTTGTCAAATTAAGTAGTTGGATTAGCAAGAGGAAATGGAGAAAAGCAGCTAACTGTGATGTATGTGCAAATGTTTGGTGTTGTAATTTTATAAATGATGATTATAAAATCTGGCCTATT
This sequence comes from Epinephelus fuscoguttatus, assembly GCF_011397635.1. Classification (NCBI taxonomy): domain Eukaryota; kingdom Metazoa; phylum Chordata; class Actinopteri; order Perciformes; family Serranidae; genus Epinephelus; species Epinephelus fuscoguttatus. The sequence goes on along the minus strand of NC_064758.1, from coordinate 3,511,023 downwards.
CCTTTTTGTTGTGTGTTTTAAAGAGTGGATGTTGCTACTGCTATTGGGTTAAAACCAGTTTCTTCTACATTTGATAAATGCTCCTCTCCTTCTTTTCCTTCTTTTTATTATTATTATTATTAGTAGTAGTAGTAGTAGTAGTAGTAGTATGTAAGATTTCTGGAGAATGATGTGCTGGTAGAGCTGAGCCTTAATTCAGTATCATCATTAATCAGTTTTCAGTAGCATCATATCACAATCTCAGCATGTTATTGTGTTTAATGTGTTTCTATTTAATTATTTAATTAATGAGTCAGATTAAGCAGTGACAAAACAATATGAATTAGTGAGCTTTATGTTTTATTGCATGTGTAATTTGGTCTCATGTTCTCCATAACATGAGCTTTACTATTTGGCATGTGGCTTTGCATTCTGTCGTCAAATTGTGATACATCTCCCCACTGGAAAATATCCTTGTTCAGTTATTAATTAATTAATATTTGATGAGTTTATTTCATATGCAATGTTTGCAAAACACGTGTGAAACACCATTTCATATGTGAAATAAATTCACATGTAAAATGCTGTTTCTGTGGGATATGATCTATTTTTACACGTGTTGTCTCTGATCTTATAAATTTTAAAATATAAAAATAAATATAAACATGTAGAATGTGCTTCTCATGTGAAACTTATGTGCATATTTGGACTGGATTACTTAACATATTGAAAAAGCTGAACCTGACTTTAACTTAAAACCATCCAGTTCACTGGAATTGTATCTTATATTAAGTTTATGTGACAAATAAATGATGGCTGGATGGGCTGGTTGGTTGGTTGACTGATATTGATTGATATAACTTTTACATTTATTGACGCATTATTAATTGTGTCATTATTCAATTGTTAAGATTTTTCTGCTGAAGTAATGCTAAAATTTGGTTTAATACACGTATTACCAATTGAAGCATTCTACCTCACATGTTCTAGGGTTGCCACGCATTTGTTATTTTATCATTTCTTGTGGATGTCTTCTTTTACTTTGCTTTATCCTGTTCCTGTGTGCTGCCACACTGACCCAGTTTCCCCAATGGGATCAGAGTGGGATCTTTGAATAACGCCCCTGCCAGCCTCCTGATCCAAAGTTAAACCCTTAATTTTGCATAAAGAGAGGGAGACCTTAAGGCCTCATTTACACCGCAAGCATGCGTTCGCTTGGTCCACAAGCGTAGCGGTAGCACACGTGTATTCACACCAAAACCGAACAGACCTCCGCGCAGCGGCCGCTGCTGTCCTGTCAAAATACAAACCACACCCGAACAGTTGGTGGCGGTAGTGCACCGTGTTTGCAAATCTCCAGTAAACCCCAATGAAGAAGAAGTGAGTTTGGACCCAAAGCCCTGGGTGGACAGGTTCGCGCGCCAGTGATTATTCCAACGCTTGGAGAATTAATTTTTAGCACTACAAATGGGTAAGTAGGCTACATGGAACATGTGCCTGTCAGGTCTGGCTTGGTCAAGGGGGAGATATCTACGGTGGCCGAGAGAGGTCAGAACACACGCAAACTCATGTTTTTGTTGAATACCGCGACCATTCGCTCGCGACTCGCGCAAAAAATCTCTTCTATTTTCGAGCTTGCTCGCGAAAGCAGCGCGACTCGAGCGGCGCTTGGAACGGATGCGGTGTGAATGCTCTAACCTGTTAACATGCTGGAAATGGAAATGCAGTAAACAGCGACCATTCGCGAGCCGTGTAAATGAGGCCTATCAGAGAGAGGCCTTAAGTGATGATATATAATAAAATCATTAATTGCAGCGAGCTGTCAATATTTAGGCTGAATTATATTAGATGCGTCTGTGGTGTGTTGGCTAAAGGGGAGAAAGCAAGAGGGGGTGGGGGGGTGGGGGGGTTGGAAGGGACAGGTCCTGTCTCATGTGGCAAATGTGCTTTAATTAATAGACAGGCAAGCCTGAAAGCAGCACTAGCACCAGCTAATATGATGAACTCTCATTGTGGCAGTGTCACTGCAAATGTGTCTGATAAGCAGAGGCAGCAGAAGATCAAAGCCTCTAAGCTGCTCACTTTGCTCAACTCGAAAAGTCTGAAACACAGCACGTGAAAACCTATCCTCAGGTCTGCCTCAGGTCAGCATGCCACCACAGCTGCCGCGGGAAAATTACAGCCTCACCAGTTCCATTTATCCAGACATGAAGCTCTCTGAGTCCGTGCCATCCATCACTGCTGTTGTGTTTACACAGTACTGGGAGTTCAGATTCACTGTTATTATTCAGAAGCCAGTTTTTAAGGATTTTCAAGGTGAAGGTGACCAAACTTTTCACTTATTAACATTTAGGTGGAGACTATATGATACAAAGAATAGCCTAGCTGTTACTATGGTAGTTTAGGTGTTTTATTTAAGATAAGGGCTGCAGTTTGAAATGTATATTAATACAGATTTTTCATGTGTTTTTCATTTATTTGTTTAGTCATAATTCCAAAGACAAGCATCCATCTGCAGTTTTGTGTTTAATGACTTCAAACTACACATTAAATCCGAGCCACAGTCTAAAATCCCAAAGCTGTTGAGTTTAAAGAGAGGAGAGCAGCAGATGCTCAGATTGGAGAAAAATGAATCAGGGGACATTTGGGATTGTCATTAGATAAATGACTTCAATGTTCAATCAATTATCATAGCAGATTAATGCTTTTCATTGTCATTATTTCTGTTGATACCATTCCTCTATGTTGCACATTGGCTTCCAGCCCCCCTGTCCTTTTTATCAATATATGTCTCTTAAAAATGTGAATTTTTGGTGCAAGGCAGTGGGGGAGAAAGGGGAGGTTAATCCCAGTTTAATACACTGATACACAGCCCAGGACCCAGGCTGTGATGATTGTGTTATCTCAAGCCAACATTTGGGTCTCCCTCAATTTCAACCCGGCAAAATAGCTGGGAGAAAGTGCAGATGGAGTGGAGTAAGTGCGGATGCCCAGGGAAAAGTGTTATTAATAGCTGCAATAGAACTTCCCACTGCCTGTGCTCGATGTAAAGCTGCCTCTCGTCACTTCAACTGGATTTGTTTGAAGTGCTCTTTCCATCCTCACTATCAACTTTTTTTTCTTTCAAGCAGGCTTATTCTGGACTCCAAATATTGACCGTTTTTTTCCCCCTGTAGTCGGTCATGTATATCTTTGGGAAACAGCATATCGACCAAATGCTGCCCTAAAATTTAAGATCATCATTGTAGAGGTTACCTTGCCTATCCACTACATCTGCCTTTACAAATGAAATGCTATTTCCTACTGTATTAAGAAAGAAAAGAAACATGTTCACAGTGTATTCTGTAAAATATCATATATATTAACATTAAATTGATCTAAATATGATTATAATTTTGCAGCTTTGCCGTCTACACTGCAAAATGGAGGTATTTGTTTTAACTTCGAAAAGTTAGTGTCCAGGCTGACTTACAATTATAAGCTGACTGAATTTGAGAGGACAAGTTGAGGTAATTTTGTAATTATTCAAAGTGTCAGTTAAGTAAATTAGGTCAAACCATATACAATCTGTGATGAGCTTTCGTGCAGTTCAAATTTTAGGGCAGCTTTTGGTTAATGTGCTAATTATATCAGTCAACTTGAAATTTTAGTCTGGACACTAACTTTTTGAAGTTAAAACAATTTCTCTTTACAGTGAATCATTTCCAACTAATAACATCTATGATGATTAAATATGAAAAAATAGGATCTACAATCACATTTTGACAAACACTGTCTTGTCAGAGAGATATGATGATATGCATGTACTGTAATATGTGCATGTATGTGGAGTCATTTCTTTTAAATATTATGTAAGGAAATGCAGTTTGAAGAGTGAGAAGATATTTACTTATTAGATTATTGGTTCATTGTAAAGATTGAATTATAAATGTATTATAATGCATTTTCTTGTACTGTTTTCAATGTGTTGGCTATTTGTAAAATGTTTTGTGTGAATAAGAAAGTTGACTCCTGTGCCTATAGTGTTTACTTTAGTAGCTTTGATGGAAGATGTTAATATCAGCCTCCTCATCCATGTGTTGGTGTCAGTAGCCCACAATCACACCTCTTCCCTTCAGCCTAATACTGCTGCTAAAATACACTCCGGCTCTCCCTGAGATGCTGCCAACATGCCACCAAAAACAATCCCATAACAGTAAATTTAAATTTAAAAATACAATCTAAACAACACGAGAGGAAACCTTAAAATCTCATGAATTTGCGCTGCGGGCATCACACCACGAAGTGAGCCGCTGAGAGATGAAAGTGAAAAGAAATAAAAGGCTCAATTTAATCTGCTTTAAAGCCCTTCAACAGAATGCATGTGCTTGGAACTGTGAGAGTGAGGGCTGATAGGGGATAAATATATTTCTTACCATGCCTTGGAGCTATTACACCCCTCTCCAACACAGATGCCTATTCAACAGACACCGGTTTCATTACCAGCTGTAATAGGCTAAGTCTTCAAATTATTAAATGCCAGGTTCGGATGACAGAAAGACACTAGCTGATCTTTTGAAGAACATGAAAAGGAGAATAGTTGATAGCGTTTGAAAAATAAAAAAAATCACCTGTCGAAACAGTGATCAGGAAATAGTGGGAGCTACAGGCCTTAGGTCTGATTAATGAGCAGCAGATTGTGCATGGCAAAATGCTCCAAATACACCAGACCAACAGCAATATGAAGGTTATTTTATAACTGCTGTTCTTTGAGTGATGAAAACTGACCCACAATCACATTTTGTATCTGGCAAGCTCTGACATCAAATCTAAAAAGTTGTAGCTTATTTGCTCTGGGAAATGATGAAATTAAAAAAAAGTCTAATACAGGCTATATATAAGCAGTTAGATGATAAATATGTGTCTCAATTTTATACTTGCAAGAGAGAAATCTAATTACTGAGAGAAGTGTACCCAAAATGTCATTTTAACCATTAATGCTTGAGAAATATTTTAGGCCTCTTCAGGCTACGAATCAAATTTGGTCGTTTTGCTCCTTAAAATTAACAGTTTGTTAAAATTTTAATATGAAGAGAGTTTTAGGATAAATCTGTAAATCTTTATATCCTGGTAACATTCAATCGTATGAATTGAATACATTTTTAAATGACCAGATTCGTCTTTCTTCTGTTTTCTTGATTTTATTTTTTATTTGGTTGGGTGACGGATTTTTTTTTTTTTCCCCCGAGTGAACTTGACGTCCTGACACACACACACAGGCCGCTGTGAGGTCGCTGGCCCCTGGCCCCTGGCTGTGAGGGGTGTCCCTGTCAGCCCTGTAATTGATAATGACTGGCACATCGGTCATCTGTCAGCATTGCTTTCAAGGGAACGTTTAAGCAGCGCCGCGGGAGCCCGATCCACTCCAACGCTCCCCGTCATAAATAATGAAGCGGCTTCTGTGTCTGTTGGGAGAACAGCCTAAAGCAGGGAAAACCCAGAGCGACAAAACGCCCATTTAGGCCCAATTTGTAGACAATTCATTGCCTAAACAGTTGTCCAACCTGCAGCTGTCCACACGCTTTTTAACTGTCCAAACGGGTCTCGCTCTGTTTTCTCATCTGCCTACCTTTATCACCGAGGATGCCGTCGATACTGTGTTTGGTTTTCTTTTCTCCGTCTTCGTCCTTTTTGTCACACTCGTCCTCATCGTCCTTTTTTCCAAATCGAGCTCGGAGGACACGGCTGATCGAACTCACTGCGAACAGAGGCAGCTTCAGTAGGACAATAATACTAGGCCTAATAATAATGATAATAATTACGCTATTATTATTATTATAATTGTAATAATAATAATAATAATAATAATTATTATTATTATTATTATTATTATCATCATCATCATCATCATCATCATTATTATTATTATTATTATTATTATTACTATTATTATTATAACGACCAACCTTGGCCTGAATTTTCAACTCTGCTTTTCTATTCATTTGAATGGGAAAATAGCGGAGAATGAAAGATGAAATGCGGCTTACCAGAGGAGGCCTCACCTGAAGGGACTGTGCTTCTGTCACACACCCCGTCCTTCAGCAGCTTATCCCGGATCTCCCAGCTGAACATGCCGGGGTTGTCCCGCTTGTACTCCTCTATCCGCTTCTCCACGTCCGGTGTGGCTACCTGCTGCAGGTGAGACAGCATGGCCGAGAAAGAAACAAGTAACACGGTGTGTAATGAGTACAGGCTGCTGAAATATTTAAGGCCGCAAACGTGTAAAAAATTAAATAAAAAGCTGCAGATAATTTGCAAGAATAATCAAGCAGCATTCAATATAAGTAACATTTCTTATTTCTTATGTTATTTGCCTATTTTATTATTATTATTATTATTATTATTATTATTATTATCGTTGTTATTATTATTATTAATACTTGGCCTATCATTCTCACCCTGGGCTTGCTGCCTCCTATCGCTCCGGGTCGGATGGAGCCGGTCTCCTGATAGCGACAGAGGATCTTGGAGACGCAGCCGTGAGAGACCCGCAGCTGTCGGGAGATGACGCAGGGCCGGATCCCGTGGTGAGCCATCTCAACTATTTTGTGTCTGATGTGGTTGGGGAGCGGCCGACCGTTAATGAAGACCCCTCCGAGCTGATTGACCCGTCCCTGGCCCAGAGGAGTGGACACTGTGGGCGACACAAGGTCACACTCAGCATGGAGCTTTTCATACATTTCATCATCAGAGACAGTTATAGGAAATAGTCATATTTAAAATGCTGTGTTTGTTGTGCATGTGTACATATATTCATATTGGCCTACTTTTTTTTATTGACTCACTGGTAAAACTAATAAATTGTAGACACAAATCAAAATGTTGGTTAACAGATTGCCATTAACGAATCACAAAGGCAGTGAAGAGGAGATGAAGAGCTCCTTTTGTCCGTCTTTATTATTCACCATCACGCTTTACAACTGTTAAGTTAATCTGCTTCTCCTTGTTGATTTTTATTTGATTTGATTTCCAGGCGCAGGGCACTTGAAGAAATCCCGCGTTTGGTTGTAGATCTCTGTTTTAGGATTTAGACTCATTTCAAATTTGTTGACTAAATGCTCAGTGAATGGTTCATAAATTAAGTGCAGCCTAGGATCTGTAATAGCCTATTTAATCACCCTTAAATAACAGGCCTGTTTTAGTTATTTTTCAGAAGGATAATAAAGGCATTTTCAATGTGTGGAAAAAAAATAATGCGAGTCCTTCATGGGAAAAAAATCCAGTGAGAGTAGCCTTAGTTTAGTCAGGGTCTTGGCTCCTGTCAAGCTACAGTGTGTTCTGCTTGGCATATTTAAATTCTCAAATTGAGCTCCTAAGTTTTTAGAGTCCACACAGAATCTGAATCTCTTCTGTGTGAGT